>NW_006239523.1:52518-68232 GCF_000226075.1 Solanum tuberosum | reverse complement strand
CACTCCCTCCTTCCATATTTATTGGCAAGACCACTAGAAATCTTTTTTGAGGATACATTCCTTATGATTGACTCTTTTATTTAATGGCTGAATTTTTTAGGTTGTCTCCAATAATGGCCATTTTATTTTAATTAATAATTCAGTTAATATTTTATGCAAGCTCATATTTTTCTCTCTAGTGATTTTGTAATATTGATGAAATATTTTCATGTTACTTGGATTGAGCACATGGAATATAATGAAAACCTTGTCCATGATTAGTATCGCCCTTTGATAAAGACTGGTCTGGGATTTGGTGCTCAAAGGTGGATGAATACTTTGCAAAGACAATATCAGTTCTTGAAAGTGATGAAGTCAATTATTGATCCCATAGGTAATCATGCATAGAGGTTCAATTATTGTGCCATTTATTTTTTTATACTTTTGAATATTAAAAAGAATTGATTCTTATGTAGCTTTATTTGTGGCAGTTGATTTAAGTGGTGAGAGAGTTATAAGGATGTTGGCTTAACACATGATGCATAAATTTTGTGCGGGGGTTTGTGCAACCGCTCACTATTGGGAAATAATTCAACTAGCAAATGAAGAAAATTACAAATTAATGATGAGGACGAATATTACTGACCTTGGTGAATCGACTGGTGTGGTGTTAAGTGCTACAAAGACAATCTGGTTACCAATGAAACACCAGCGTTTGATTAAATTCCTCACTAATGAACAAATAAGGAGCCAGTGGGATGTCTTGTCCAATACTTGTCCCATGAAACGAATGATCAATATTTCTAAGGGTCAAACTGTCAACAGTAACATTTCTCTCTTTTTTCCTCATGTGAGTGGTTAATTGTTGTGTTTTTTTGGATACATGAATGAATTAGTTTTTTTAATTAATTGTTAATTTATAAATAATCTTTTCTTTTGATTCGGAGATGTAGGGGGATGATTCTGGTGCTAGTCGAGTGATCTTGCAAGATACTTGCATGGATGTAGCTGGATCTCTTTTGGTTTATGCTACAATTGATTCACAAGAAATTAATACCGTGATGAAAGGGGGGGACTCTTCTTGTGTGACTCTCTTCTCAAATGGAATAACAATAGTCCCGGATTGTTTTCAAGATTTCTCTACAACTAAACTATAATGTTATTTCTGGGGAGATGAATAATGGGTTCAGTGGTGGATCGTTGGTGACTATCAACTTTCAAATGGTGGGGAACATCATTCCAGCTACAACTCTTTCTATGGAGTTGGTCAAAGAAGCAAATGCATTCATCTCACACACAATTCATAAGATTAAGAGTGCTCTTAATAGCAAGTGATATTTCAAGACTATCTACCATCCATTGATTTGTTATGTGTTTTGAGTCTCTACAGTCTTTCTTGATTTGGATCATAATATTATTAGATTGTACTATTTTGAGTTTATATAAAAATAATCATATTGATATTTGATTCTCTATTGCTTATTTGATTTTGTTTTACATTAATGTTCTTGATCTCAAGCCAACTTTATAATAATCTGAGCGAAAATTAACAATTTTTTTTTGAAATTAACAAAATTTTGAATCTAACATTTGTTATTAAATACTATCATTTCGCATTTAACAAACACATTCACCTAATAAATATAATGTAGCTTATCGGGAAGAAAAATGATTGTATCCTATATAAAACTTTGAAGTGACAAATTCGATTATTGGCTAAGTGTTGAGAAGTAATGTTTAACTATTTGAGATTTATAGAAATTTTGAAGTGGAAGCATCCTGAGGAATATGTTTGATAAATTCATTATCATCATAGATTACTAGTAATAATAAAATGTAAATATTGGCTATATTTTCAACATAAATAAATAGTTATTATGTTTTACTTTCAAATAAATAAAAGGGAAAATGCATGATTACACCCCAACCTGTACTATACAAAAAATTTCAAGCACACACTTTATATTTGTGGGAGTTTTATAACCCCTTGAACTTTTTAAAAGTTGAATAAGTATTATCTTAACTACTGACTTGGAACAAATTCTACTATATTAGAAGAGTGAGTTCAAAATGAGTATCAACATGTTTGCTTCCTGTCATTCAATTCATATTTGAGGGCAATTGTGACTATTCAACTCTCTCTAATTTATGCGTGCAAATATACGTGTCACTAGGAGTAGTAATTGCAGTCTTTCCAGTTTCTTACCTTGGGACACATATTGATATGACTTCAACATCTCTTCTATTTTTCATTCTTTAGCACAAGTGGGAGGAATTGCAGTGTTCTTTTATTTATTTTTCCCATTCTCTCTCACTTGCATCTTCCATTCATCTCTATTGTAATTTTCAGGTACTCTTTTTGTTATTATTTTTTTTATGTTGCTCTCCTATATATTTTTTTAAGATATTCTTCCTTCGTTTGACTGAGTTTCTATGTAGTCATCTAATGTATTTTGTTATGTGTCTTAATAATTTTTTATTCTTCTCTCATTGATAGTTATCTTACCTATTTTGGATCTTCATCTTGCAATTTAATAAATTAAGATAATTTATCACTTTAGTTTCTAATGTATTCTTGCTATTAGTAATTTTTCAAGATATTTTTTCAAAGCCAAATTATCATCTATGTATTATTTGTGTGTCAAGTTAATAATCAACAACTAAAAATATACTAAGGAGCCATCATTTTTATTTGGTGTTTTTTTCTCTTTCTTTATAGTTAAAGATTAAACTGGATAGTCATCTTCATAATTTGAACTTTGACTTGTGCGTCAATTGTGGACTCTGAGTTATTGAGTTGTCCCTTGGGAGAACATATGGTGTTTCCTTTTGTAATTCTTTTGATAAGGTAAAATAAAATTCTTCCACAAATATTCCTCAAATTTTGAAGTCTAAAATTGTTATGGAATTTGATATTGTAAGTGTCACACCCCGAAGCTATCCCCAGGAAGCGGACACGGGACCTAGGATCACAAGTGACCCCAAGCTAACCTTGTTGGCATATCATAAGCATACTAATGTAAACTGACGTAAAGAAATACTGTGTGGAAGCTAAGTCGTCATTTAAGATGAAATGATGGGGAATACCTATATACTATTTGAATATATATAAAAACTGAGAGTTTAACAAATGCTGAAAGGTCAAACTCAAGTGCTAAAGATGAAACTAACTATGTCTGAAAATAGCCTCTAACTGACTAGAACTGTTGGGACATGCCCCAGTTAAATCTAGCAAAAATTGAAACTAGGAGTAAAAGAAAAGGAAACATGTATGTCGTCCTCGGAGAATGAGGACTCACCACTGATGCTGCTGAGCTGAAGATCGGGAACCAATCTATACATGATCTAGAAGTTGAGAACCTGAACCTATATCACGAGAAGATGTAGCACATAGTATGCGTCAGTACTTGAAAGATACTGAGCATGCAGTATAGAATAAAGCTGAACAACATACATAACTGAACAAAACATATAACTGAGCAATGATATGAGATAAGCATGATACTATACTGAAAATACTGAACATGAAATGACTGAATATAATGACGTGGTTTATAACATGTTGGCACTGAAATCTGACTGTAACTGATAACATGGTCAATGCAATAGATTCTGACTGTAAGGGAGCTACTAATAACCGACATAACACCACATGAGCTAAATGTGGAGTCCGATGTATACGCCCCATCGAGAGGAGCCAATATACCTTAGCTTGCCAGAGGTATAGAGGCATGACTGGCATGATCACCAAAGGGTACTAGTAAACCTACTAGGCACGTAGTTCTGGGAATATTCGAGTACGCTGAACCCTAGTCCACTCGGTATTAAGCTACTCCCAATTGATTTTTTAATTAACAATTTATGACTGATTTTCTGTAATACTGGATAACTCAAAATACTGACATGCTAACTGAAAATGCAACATTAATGTACTAATAATGACACATTCGAATCTAAGGCATGTATAACTGAAATAACTAGCCTAGCATGTATAATTCATGATCTAAAAGAACTATATTGCTAGGGTTCTGAATTTATGAAGGAATCTACAAAAAATAATACTAAAATCATGATAATTTGATTTGGATCATTCTAATAGCTAAAAACCCAATAATTTCTAACATTAAAAAAACCCTAGGTCTAGATAATAGTAAGCGAATCAAGATTCTAACTGAAATCTAGGGACCTAATGGGTGAAAGGAACCCACTAGTGAAATCCCACATACTTGGTGACGAATTCCACGGAGAAATCTTTCGCTTTCAGGGCTGGAATTGATGAAAACTCGTTGCGTTCTTGAACTAGGGCTGCTCATCTTTCCCTCTGATTTTTACTCTAATTTTCTCTTGATTTAGGTGAATAATTGATTAGGGTAAGTTCTAATTAGTTTACTAGGCTAAAACTGACAAAAACCACGTAGTTTAGGGGTTAAACGACGTTGTTTAGGGGTCCAACGCATAAGGAAAATACCAAACGACCCCTGACTTAAAAGTCTGTCGGGGCTGACCACGGCTTCTCTGACGTGCAGTCAAAGGGACCACGGACCGTGGGGCCGGCCATGGACCTTGGTCCAGTAGTTGCTGATTTCGGGACTCCCTACTACAGTCCACTTCACGGACCGTGTGAAGGATCACAGACCGTGAAGGTCCTCGTGGTCCTTCACCTGGGCTAAGGGCTACACTGGCTCGATGATGAGTCCACAAATTTGACTCTTTTAGGGCTATGTTTTAATAGAAATTTTGTCCTCAAATGCTTATTTTATCTCAATATCTGATGAAAACCCCTTAAGTTTCAGGTATTTGAAGTTTGAAGGAAAGAATGGACACTACGTCGCAAAAAGGAACGAAAAGGCTGAAAAGACCGAAGAAATGAAGGCCTGAGGATCGCCAAGTCCACTTGGCGAGTCGCCGAAGGGTCTTACCTCGCCTTTTGTTCCAGTAGGCTGAGCCTTGAAGGAAAATATCAAGTCGTTGAACAAAGGGAGCAGTCAACGCATCGCTGAGAAGTTCCGTGAAGCAGTACCATGTTGCCCAATGACCCAGAGCATGACGATGTTGAAGGCTGGTGCAAGAAGGCGATGAATTACACCAAAGGGCGAATCACCGAGTTGATCGGCTATTCCGACTAACGACACCGAATGATCCGCTGTAGCACAAATCTATGAAAACTATAAATACTAGTTAGAGTTGTAGTTTTAAGAGTCGAACAATTATTATAATTTTCATATAGAATACTACTTTTTGATATTTTTGCTCTAAGTTTGAGAGGATTTCAAGACTTGAAGTTCCAAAGGGTTTTATCTTCAAGATTTGGATTTGGGTCTCTTGGATTCTTCAATTTTGGCCTGTATCAAGACTTAAATCTTCATACCCAGTTGAATGCAAGCTCAATTTGGTATAAATTTCTATCTCTTATACATGTGTGGCTAAAACCCCCAATTCTTGGGGTATGATTTAGCGAATATGGGTTAAGATAATTGTTGGATCTTGCTTGCTGATAGTCTATTCGTAGTTTAAATGTGATTTCGTTTAGTGGTTGTGGATGAATTTAATGAATTTGTAGTTGCTAATACAAGTTTATTTATGTGTTTTTGGCTTGCTCGAGAGAGAGGTCATAAAACTAAGATCACTAGATTGATGGCTAGTGTGAATGGGTCGACATAAGGTTCAGCTCAAGATAGTGAACCCTAGTCCCATGTCCACACACTCAGCTCGAGAGAGTGAGTGGGTTAAGGCGTAAGCTGGTCTTCATGTGGCAAGTGGGTGTCCGAGAGGAATGCATTTGAAATTGGGTAAGTTTCTCGAGAGAGAGTTTATCCCCCTTAAAGTTTAGCCTAGTCACAATTATTCTATGAATCTTCTATTGAAAGCACGTACCCAATAATCTAGCTTAACATGTATTCCCGTCACATCCCAAGGATCCCCTCTCATTAATTAGAAACCCTTGTTTATTTTGCTGTGTTTACTTACTAGTGACAAAACTCCATTGTTTATTTGACACTCTTGTGTCCCCCTTTAATTTACAATATTTTTAATCGTTAATGTCTTTAGCTACGACTAGTTAGAACTAAATTTTATTTTTCTATTAATTTTCAAAACTACTCTTTTGGGAATGATCCCAACCCTTGGTTGGGTTACTAAACTATTGTACGATCGTAGACACTTGCATCGGAAGTTATGTCTTGATTATGCAAACATCACTCGACTTCACGGAAACCACCACGGCTCGTCGTCAAGACCACGGCCCGTGAGGGGCCCCGTGGTCTGATATCTGTGCCCGATGGATTATGTCTGACTTCCAAGAGTACCAGCACGACGCGTGAGGTGGTCCATGACCCGTGAAGGGTTATGTGGTCCATCCCGGCTGGAAGGTACTTGAGTCCATGGGCAGATCAACGGACCGTGGACCCTATCACAGTCCGTGAACCCTACCGTGGTTCACTGATTCTGGTGATTTTCTACTGCATTTTTTAAGTCTGGGTTCCGAGGTGTTACAGTAAGCTTACTCAAATTGGTAAATAAATTCAACTAAGTAATCTTTGCATTTCTTTGAGCTTCATGTTCACATTTATTATTTTTTAATTAGTTGAACCATTGCAAATAGAACAAAGATTCTGCCACTGAGGTTGAAAGATAGTTGTCTTAATTAGTTTTATTTTAACATTTTATTTTATCATTTGATTTTCCTGGGGGTTTTGAAGCAAAGAAGACCTCAAACTGCTTTCTTTCTACCACATTGCGTTGTCGTTTTGAAAATCCAGATTGAAGAAAATCAAGAATATATGCTACACGCCTGATACCTAAAAAGTTACGTCACCCACCTAGCTCAATTCTACTGCTACTATCCTCTCTACCTTCGTTATTTAAACATTTCTACTGTAATTAACAAGCAACTCATTATTAATGTCTGTATGGGTATTTGTCAAGCATGGCGTCACACGACAATACAATGAAAACTGTGAACAAGTAAATGATCGTCAACAACAGAGTCGACATGTATTTTGTCAAACAGGACACTGTAACAGTAACTATGAAGTTTCAAATGGCTACTAACGACATAGTAGGCATATGTTAGCCAATTTCGAAGAACCAAATAATTGTGACATAGTATTTGGCTGTGTTGCTATTTTGGCATATATAAATAGTATACATGTATCCACTGGCGTCCATGCACTCATTAATGCGTGCATACCTACAACTCAAACAAAATAGTTTCTCTTTTTTTCTTTATCCTTAAAATATTTCCTTTTCATTACAATTCAAACATTTTTTTCTCCTTCCTCTCCATTTAACTTTGGGATAAGGCACAAGCACTTGCCTAGACTAAGACCGAAATTTCAGAGACATACATTTACTAAACTAAGGTCCTATTACCTACTCCCTCCCCGTGTTGGGTATTATTTTCCCTACCATAAATAGGTTTTCCTTGTAGGAAAAGGTTTAGGAGTGACTAGTCCTTTTCTTATAGAAAAAGGTTTATGACTCTGTAAATAGAGGCTTGTTCCTTCTAACTTAATCAACATTCACAATGTAGTCTTAGGGGCTTTGAGAGTTTAGGGGAGAATTTGTGGGACACAAGCTTGATACGTTTTCACTTGTGTGAACCTCCCATGTATTCCAAGTGAATTGGTTGAGGTTATTTCTCTCTATATTTTGTACTCTCATATTTATATATTGGATTGTTCATCTCCTTTGTGGACGTAGGTCGATTGACCGAATCACGTTAAATCTTTGTGTGTTTTGGTATATTTCTCGTTTGTCTTCTTACTCGTGGTATTTATTGGATTGCTTTGTTAGCTTCCGCATGACACCTAATTATTTCGGTCCTAACAAGTGGTACCAAATCCAGGTGCAATGGTTTGTTGATAGAACCAGGTTAAAAACGAGTGTTCATCTTGGCGGGTGTAGTTCTAGCCGCAACTTTTTTGACAGTAATGAAGTTTTTTGTTGGAGAAATTGTTTCAGAGAGGTTCTCTGTGGCGAGTCTTAGATTTGATGGAGGAGATTATGGAGAAGAGATGCAAGATGCAGAAGATTATGTGAAGAAGGTGAACAAATTTATTTTGTTAGAACTTCAGGCCAAGGGGGAGATTTATTGGGTATTAATTGCCCTGAGTTTCTTACCATAAATAAGTTTTCCTTTTAGGAAACGGTTTAGGAGTGGCTAGTCCTTTTTTGGTAGGAAAAAGTTTAGGACTCTATAAACAGAGGCATGTTCCTTCTAACTTAATCAACATTCACAATGTAGTCATAGTGGCTTTGAGAGTTTTGGTTAGGGGAGAATTTGTGGGTCACAAGTGATATGTTATTAGTTGTGTGAACCTCCCATGTATTATGAGTGAATTGGTTGAGATTATTTCTCTCTATATTTTGTATTCTCATATTTATAGTTGGTTGCTTATCTTCTTTGTGGACGTAGGTCGATTGACCGAACCACGTTAAATCTTTGTGTCTTTTTTGATATATTTCTCATTTGTTTTCTTACTCGTGGTCTTTAGAGGTTTGCTTTGCTAGCTTCTGCATTACATCTGCTTATTTTCAGTCATAACACCCCACCCGAACTCATTTTAAATAATTTTGGTACACCTTTTGGCTTACATGGCACACTCCGTGACTCCACGTAGTTGAGGTGTGTGGGAAATGTTGAGTTTTTTTTGGGGGAGGGGGGTAAATGGTAATAGGACCTTAGTTTATTAAGGTGTGTCTCTGAGATTTTGATCATAGTTTAGGAGGTACTTGTGCCTTATCCCTTTAATTTTTTAAAGTTTTTTTTTGGTTCTTTCACTACTCTTGGTGTGTAATAACTAAGAAAGAAGAAAGAAGGCATGTAACTTCTCAACGTAAAGATTTTTGGATCAAGAATTAAATTTGATATTTAGTAATTATATAAGTAAAAGTTCAACCTTTTTGGTGGCTGTTTTGGAGGAGCGGCTTAGCATAAATTGTGTTGAAGGGGGAAATGGCTTTTGATTGTGTAAGAGGAGGCTGGAGGTGGTGTCACTAGTTACAATGGTGAGGGTGGCGGTGGAGGGTGAGGTTGTGCTGAGGTGACGATACAGACAAAGAAAAAAAGGATAAGACACAAGTACCATTCCAAACTAAATCCGATCTCAACAACACATCTAAACTTAACTAGAGTCCTATTATCCCCTCCCCTCCTCCAAACTCGTTCATTATGTATTTTTGTGCTCTTGTTATACAACTAATGTTGACGTGGAGCCAAAAGCCAATTTAATTAGTTTTGGTGATATACATGCGCAAATGCGTTGTCACATGTATAATACAAATATATTTTTTTTGAAAAAATCTTCTTATTTTCTTTGCATTGTATTAAAAATAAGTTAATATACACAATTTTTTAAAAAAAAGATTACCTTGTATTTAAATTTTTTCTCAAATACACATAACTTTTTAAATTCTTATTTCCTTGTATTTAAGATTTTCTCAAACGTAACGTAATTATTTTTCTTCATATTTTACCTCCATTCATTCTATTGATTTTTTATTTGTCTATCCTTTTCATTTGATATTAAATTTAATTCCAAATGTCTTGTATATAAAATAAGATAATTTTGAACAAATATAAAAAAAGTGAAGAAAATCAAATAAACATAAAAAATAATATTAAAACGTTAAAGTTATAGAACACTTTTTTTAAAAAAATAATAAAAAAGAAACGCGCATAATTTTAAAAAAATAAAAGTGAAAAGATAAGAAATTAATGGAAGAAAGATAATAAAAAGTTTAAAGTGAGGAGGGAAGCAAATATGTTACAAGGAAGAGGAAATAAAAATAATTAAATATATACAAATTTTGATGTTAATAATTATGTGTATTAACCAATTCTAAAATGTCCAATTAATAGAGGACATGTGTCCAATATTGATCATATTTGTTTTTCCTTTTGCCTCTCACTTGTATTCGAGAGTGAGCACACTGTCTATGCCACATCAACACAAAAGGAGAAAAATAATACATATATATGTGTTTAGGGGGGGTAATGAGACCCTACTTAAGCTTAGATGTCGCTGAGATTTCAAATATAGTTAGAGGGACTACTTGTGCCTTATCCAAAATTAAAAAAAATATACTTGATTAATCGAAAAGGATTAATAGTTGTGGCTTCTCAGTCACTTAAAGAGAGTGAAATTTACTCTACATGAGTACATAATTTCAGTTTAGAGAAAAGACATAAAGTGACACCCGAAGTTGTCCCGATTTTTCAAAATGATGTTGGGTTTAGCAAGGTGTGAATGGGAAATAAGAAGAGAAAATGGAAAAGTGGGGGAACAAATTTTGGAGGGAAAATGAAAAGTCATTGCAAAGTGCAAATGAAAAGTCATTTCTCCCATATTGGTAGAAGAAAGAAAATTGTTGTCCTTATATTAAGAAACAGTTCCTTTAGTTCTTAAAGGGTTAAGAAGAAGGTGCGTCCTCGCTCGCTCGGCTTCGGCTTCAGATTTGGATTTGGATTAGTTCTTAAAGGGTTAAGAAGAAGGTGGCCCCTCGCGATGTTGTCATCGCTCACTCGGCTTCGGCTTCGACTTCGGATTTGGATTTGACAAATGATGTGATTGATTGATAATATTTTTGGACAAAATTTATTTAATCAATCTTGTTAATTCATTTCGTTTCTCTTATAAATTAATTTAGAATGTAAGTTAAATAACATAATTAATTTGGCGCAACATAATTTATTTGAAATTCACGTGTAACGGTAAAAACGTTCTGAAGGGACCTGTTCCTTCCGAAAAGTGGTTACTTTTCCCAAAAGACACAACATTCTGGAAAAAACAGGTCTGAACAGACGCGTTTCCTTGCTAAAAATGGCTATAAATAAGAGATCTTTTTCAGTTTTTCAAACACCTCTCTGCATACATTTTCTTACATAAACAAAAATTGTTGATCGACTAAGTCTGTGTGTGCTCTTGTTGCAGTTCTTGCATTCGTTGAAGTTATTGAAGTTTGAGGTACCGCTACTTCTCTAACAGTTTAATCTGTTTATGTTGGGAGGAATTAATTTGCAACCTCGAGTATAGTGAGGGGATTAAATTTCTTAAGGAATCACAGAGGTTTCTGTGGACTCGGATTAAAAGCATTATGTCTATTTCATCTCTTTTCTGTTTCTGTAATTTTGACTAACCTGAATACAGGAGATAACAATCTTAAGAAATTTATTAGTTGCTATATTTCAGGTTTCTAGAGATTTAAACCTTTATGGTTTTCTACCCTATTTGAATTTTTAAAATTCATTCGATTAGCGATTAAAAGAACATAGAAACATTATTGTTAAATCAGAAACAATCTGTGTAAGGATTTATTCTTTACTGTTAGTATTTCACATACTAAAATTGTCTGCCATTTGTGACAGAAAAATGACTAATTCAAGTCAAGTAAATGCTGGAATAGTAAGTGTTGCAACAACATCGGTTGCACACAATCGTCAACTGCTGCCCTAGCACTGGCTGAGAAACTTGCAAAATTTTCTGAAGTCGACTTCAAGAGATGGCAGCAGAAGATGTTCTTCTATCTGACTACGTTGAGTCTGCAGAGGTTCATTAATGAGAACGTTCTTGTTATGTCGGATGAAACTCCGCCTGAAGAACAATTCTTGGTAACAGAAGCATGGACACATTCAAATTTTTTGTGTAAAAATTATATTCTGAGTGGCCTGCAAGATGATCTGTACAATGTGTACAATAATGTCAAAACTTCAGAAGAACTCTGGGATGCTTTAGAAAAAAAGTACAAAACAGAGGATGTCAGAATAAAGAAGTTCATTGTGGCAAAGTTTCTGGACTATAAGATGATAGACAGTAAGACTGTCGTCACCTAAGTTCAAGAATTGCAGGTCATAAACCATGATCTCCTTGCTAAAGGTATAAATTTAGTTAATACCTATGTTGGAAATATTAAGTCTATTCTTAATACTCACACAATCTCTAATGTAAGATTGGTTGTGAATGATGCTTTTCAAGTGGCTGCCATTATTGAGAAGTTACTTCCATTGTGGAAGGACTTCAAAAACTACTTGAAACATAAACGCAAGGAGATGATTGTTGAAGATCTCATGGTAAGGCTGAGAATCGAAGAGGATAACAAGGCCACGGAAAAGAGGTCACGTGGTAATTCAACAATATCTGGAGTAAATATTGTTGAAGAAGATCCCACAAAATCAAAGAAAAGAAAGAAAACATCTGGTCCAAAGAGCAATCCTCCTAAGAAGAAAATTCAATGGAAGCTGCTTCAATTGTGGCAAACGTGGTCATAGACTCATAGGGCTACTGAATGTCAGGGCCCCAAGAAGGACAAGAAGAAGGATCAAGCAAATTTGGCTGAATCCAAAGGAGAGATGGACGATCTTTGTGCAATGCTTTCAGAATGCAACTTGGTTAGAAATCCAAGAGAGTGGTGGATATATTCTGGTGCCTCATGCCATAATTGTGCCAACAAAGAATTCTTTTCATCATATACTCCAACACCTACAGACGAGAAGTTGTTTATGGAAAACTCCGTAGTTGCAAAGGTGGAAGGAACTGGCAAAGTCTTCTTAAAGATGACATCGGGCAAGGTGGTGACTTTGAACAGGGTCTCATATGTTCTGGAATTGCGAAAGAACTTAGTTTCTATACTAGTTCTAACTAAGAACGAATTCAAATGTGTATTTATTTCTGATAAAGTTGTAGTGAGTAAGAATGAAATGTATGTAGGAAAAGGTTACCTCATTGAGGGCCTCTATAACTCAATGTAATTGCAATTGATATGAATAAAAAATTTGCTTCTTCTTACTTGCTTGAGTCTAAATGTTTATGGCATGAACGTTTGGGACATGTTAATAACAAAACCTTGCGAAAACTGATTAGCTTAAAAGTTTTACCTAAATTTGAGTGCAATAAATCAAAATGTGAAGTTTGCGTTGAATCTAAGTACGCTAAGCATCCTTATAAATTTGTTGAAAGGAATTCATATCCATTAGAACTGATTCACACTGACATGAAGTCAACACCATCACGTGGTGAGAAAGAGTATTTCATAACTTTTATTGACTATTGCACAAGAAATTGTTATGTCTACTTGCTAAATGGTAAGGATGAAACAATAAAAACATTTAGGCAATATAAAACTGAAGTTGAAAATCAGTTGGATAGAAAGATCAAAATGATCAGAAGTGATAGAGGTGGAAAATATGAATCTCCATTTGCAGAAATATGTTCGGAAAATGGAATATTACATCGAAGTACTGCTCCTTACTCTCCTCAATCTAATGGAATTGCAAAAAGGAAAAACCAAACTTTAAAGGAAATGATGAATGCCTTACTTATAAGTTCAGGTTTACCACAAAACTTGTGGGGGGGAACTATCCTTATAGCAAATCGAATACTCAATAGAGTGTCTCACACGAAGACGCATGTTATTCCATATGAGAAATGGAAAGGTAGAAAACCCAACTTGAAATATTTCAAAGTGTGGGGTGTCTAGCCAAAGTCCAGGTTCCTATACTAAGAGGGTGAAAATAGGGCATAAGACTGTGGATTGTGTCTTCATTGGATATCCCCCAAATAGTAAGGCATGTCGATTTTTGGTTCGTAAGTCCGAACATTCGGATATTCATGATAATACGGTAATGGAATCATATAATGCTGAATATTTTGAACATATCTATCCGTATAAAAATAGACTTGAGTCATCTAGTGGGGGGTCTAAACAACCTCGAGAAGAACCAAAAGAGAATGAAATCAATGAAGAGAGTCCAAGGCGCAGTAAACGTCAAAGGACAACTACTTAATTTGGATTTGATTTTGTAATATTCCTTCTTGAAAGTGAGCCGCAAACATTCAAGGAAGTGATGTTGTCTAGCGACTCAACCTCTTGGAAGGAGGCTGCCAATAGTGAGATTGAATCAATCTTAAGCAATTATACCTGGGAGTTGGTTGATCCTCTTCCAGGGAACAAACCCTTGGGTTCAAAATGGATCTTCAAAAAGAAGATGAAAGATGATGGAACTATTGACAAATATAAAGCAAGACTTGTTGTCAAAGGCTTAGACGGAAGAAGGTCTTGATTATTTTGACACATACTCGCCAGTGACTAGATTACATCAATTCAGATGTTAATTGCCCTAGCTGCAGTATACGGTCTTGAAATCCATCAAATGGATGTGAAAACCACCTTCTTAAATAGAGAGCTAGAGGAAGAGATTTACATGGAACAACCTAAGGGCTTCATAGTTCCCGGTAAAGAAAATAAAGTATGCAAACTTGCTAAGTCACTTTATGGACTAAAACAAGCACCGAAACAATGGCATGCAAAGTTTGATCAAACCATGTTGTCAAATGGATTTAAGATGAATGAGTGTGATAAATGTGTTTACATTAAAGACACTCTGAATCAGGAAGTCATTGTATGACTACATGTGGATGACATGCTAATAATGACCAAGGACATTGCCAATGTAAAAGCTACTAACCGTATGCTTGCTAGTAAGTTTGATATGAAAGATCTAGAAGTAGCCAATTTGATATTGGGAATAAAGAGTCACAAAACTCCTAACGGTCTAGCATTGTCTCAATCTCATTATATTCAACATGTACTTGAAAAGTTCAAGTATTTGAATTTCAAAAAGGCAAAGACCCCAATTGATGTGAACCTTAATCTTGCTAAGAATAAAGGTGAAAGTCAGTCTCAATTGGATTATGCCAGAGTATTGGAAAGTTTGATGTATGTCATGACTTGTACACAACCATACATAGCTTGCGCTATAAGTAAACTGAGTCGATACACAAGTAATCCCAATCAAAATCATTGGTTGGCAATGAAGAGAGTTTTGGGGTACTTAGAATACATTCAAAACTATGCTTTGCATTACAACAAATATCCAACAGTTCTTGAAGTATATAGTAATGCAAATTGGATTACTGGGTCAACTGAAACGAAATTCACGAGTGGATATGTTTTCACTATTGGTGAAGGAGCAATATCTAGGAAATTATCCAAACAAACATGTATAGCTCGCTCTACAATGGAGTCTGAATTCATCGCCTTAGATAAGGCAGGTGAAGAAGCTGAATGGCTCCAGAATTTCTTAGAAGATATTCCATTTTGGCCCAAACTAATGGCCCCTATATGCATACACTGCGATAGTCAAGCTGCAATAGGAAGGGCTGGAAGCGTTATGTATAACGGGAAGTCTCGTCACATACGACGAAGACACAACTCTGTTAGCCAACTACTCTCTAGTGGAATTATCACAATTGACGATGTAAAGTCAAAGGATAATGTGTCGGATCCACTTAAAAAGGCCTAAACTAGAGAGGGAGTTGAGAGATCATCGACGGGAATGGGACTATGGTCGAGAACAAGTCATCGTGGTGGTAACTCTACCTAGATGACTGGAGATCTCAAGATCTAAGTTCAATGAGATAAAACAAAGTTACAGATGACAGTTCAACATTGTCAAAAATTATTTTATGTCCATTCTCATGATGAGACAATGTTCAATAACCAGGATAAAGGCATAAGGACTTTTTAATGGTTTCTATGTTTGATACAGGGTATATCAAATAGTGGTGTATCTACGGGATAACACATTTAGAAACACCTATGTAAGTGTGAAGTGTAAGCCGCTTCAAGGAGAATCCGATAAGGCCAGTTCTCTAACCACTTATTAACCGAGACTGTTGGGTTTAGCAAGGTGTGAATGAGAAATAAAAAAGAGAAAATGGAAAGAGGAAGAACCAA
>NW_006239523.1:35351-52024 GCF_000226075.1 Solanum tuberosum | reverse complement strand
TTTGGATTTGGATTTGGATTTGGGAAATGATGTGATTGATTGATAATATTTTCGGACAAAATTTATTTAATCAATCTTGTTAATTCATTTTGTTTCTCTTATAAATTAATTAAGAATGTTAGTTAAATAACAAAATTACTTTGGCGCAACAGAATTTATTTGAAATTCACGTGTAACGGTAAAAATGTTCTGAAGGTACCTGTTCCTTCCGAAAAGTCGTTACTTTTCCCAGAAGACACAATGTTCTGGAAAAAATGGGTCTAAACAGATTTGTTTGAATAGACGCGTTCCTTGCTGAAAATGGCTATAAAAAAGTGGTCTTTTTCCGTCTTTCAAGCACTGAATTTTTTTTCTCTCTGCATACATTTTCTTACATAAACAAAAATTGTCGATCAACTGAGTCTGTGTGTGCTCTTGTTGCTGTTCTTGCGTTCGCTGAAGTTATTGAAGTTTGAGGTACAGCTACTTCTCTAACAGGTTAATCTGTTTTATCTTGGAAGGAATTAATCTGCAACCTCAGGTACAGTGGGGGGATTAAATTTCTTAAGGAAACGTAGTGGTTTTCGTTGACTCGGATTGAAAGCATTCTGTCTATTTCATCTTTTTTCTGTTTCTGTAATTTTGACTAACCTAAATACAGGAGATAACAAAAGATACCTAATTAAACTATGCAAGCGTAGTATTACCCCCCTAAACAATCCTGAATTGATATTATTACATCATTTTTTCTCCACCAGGCATGGAGAGTGTATGCACTCTTTTAAAAAGCGTGAACAAACTAAAAAAATGAATATAATTTTATATTTGCAAGTATTTTTCTATAAAATATATTTTCTTCTTTTTCTTATTATTTTAACTTTTTCTCCGTATTATTAGTTTTTCTTTTTCTTTCTTCCTTCTTCTTCAAAAATTCATTGTCATCTTCATTGAAACTTCTCACTTTCAATGTCACTTTTTACCACAACTCCACCTCCTTTTTTTTACTACAATTAGTTTAACTCTCTTCAATTTTAAAATTATATCTAAATATTTTATTACATTTTGAACAATTTGATAAACCCATTAGATTTCAAGATGATTAGTAGGTATTATTTAGTTTTTTTTATCCAAATTTCAATTAAACTTTTTTTGATAAACTTTTTACTTTTGAGTTTTTGAGTCTAGATTCAGACATTTACCCAATGATAAATTCATATGCGACTTTCATAAGAGGATAAGTCCTATTACTTGTTTAAGTAGAGCAGAGTGAGTTTTAACTTATATGGCAATAGTTGTCTACTTAGGGCATGAAACTTGTTTTGTTAGAAAAATGTACCTCTCCAAAAAATAATCGCATAAACTTCTATAACATGTATTGACATGTATATCTCGTTTTTTGACATTAAATAAATTGCTAAATGCTTAGAGTAGAAGTTTGGGAGTTAACTTAGAATAGCTTAATATAGTCCTATGTCATTGTGTGTGTAATTTTTACTATTTATGCATTTACAGTAAAAACTAGAACTTTTCTGGTAAGTCATGTCACATGTCCAAGGATAACTTTATTGAGAGATGACTTAGGTCTTCTTTGTTGAACAAATGTCACTATTAGCCTAAATGAAACCTCCGAATGATAATTTATTATTTTATTGAAAAGATAAATCTAACTCACTTGCCCTTAAAATAATTAATAAACTCAATTGTATTATTTTCTAGGTAAATAGCATGACGCACACCTTGGGGTTAAGGAAATTGTGGTATTGTTTTGATAATTTATTTGTTTATTTGCTAACCTGTTAGAATTTGATTTACAAAGAAATTCCAGCATCGCAACATACATCATGACCAATATTGAATGAAAACTAGGGTAACTATGGTCTATCCAGAACAATGAGTAGGCAATGATGAAAACTTTCGCTTGAAGAACAAATTCCAACTTGTAACAAACATGGTTGAGTGTCAAACTAGGAATCTAAATTGCGCAATTCAATAGAAAGAGTTCCCAATGAAATTGACGATTCTGAAAATGAATGCCGAAGGAATGACATAGAAAACTAGGATATGAGCATGGATGAAACAGTGAGGTTTTTTGCTGCCCAACAACTAGAGATGATGGAACTTCTAGAGTGTAGGGTCAAAGCATAACTCAACTCCATCATATTAATGTTTTGGATTTTAGAAGGTGTGAATGAAAACAATGTGTTTTTCTTTTTCAAAAAGATACAAAGAGAAAAAATGCAATTTGAATAGCACATTTTCACATCAAAGTGTTGTGACTTTTTTGAATGGTTGTGACTTTTCCAAAGAGTTTTGATTTTCCAAAGAGTTGTGACTTTTTCGAAGGATTGTGACTTTTTGGAAGAGTTATGACTTTTATTATAAGGAACTAATATATATATGTTTGTACTAACTTTTGTTGGCTATAAATAGTGGAGTTTCCTATTATGTTTCAACAATGAATTGTCACCACTCTTACATGTCGTGAGTGACAGTCACACTAACCTCTGGTGGGAGAATAAACTATCTACTAACACACCAATAATTAATTGACCTCAGCCCATCAATTCATATAAACAAATCAATTTTTAATTTCTTAAAGCAACTTTCATAAAGAAACAATAAAATCATAACATGAATGTGGAAACAACGACCCCTAAAAACTGAAAGTAGTGGTCCCAAAACATTTTTTCTTTGTTTAGAATACGGGGATGCACCCCAAAACCAAATTACTAAAAAGAGTCTACGTCCGGAAAATGGACTAGAAAAGAGAGACGAATTCATGATAGCCTGGACAAGTGTGCCCACCCTTTGATTCAGATAGCGCTAGGATCATAGTTGAGGTCTCAAAGAAACCGTCTGAATATGCCATGTACTCAACAAAGAAAGAGCAAGTGCAATATCAGTACACAATCATTGTGTATTGGTGGGATCATTAGCTAGTTCCAAATATATGAGATATGAGCAAACAACCACAACTTAATAAAACAACTAATATACAATTACAACACAAAGTCGAATGACATTAGTAAATTGAATGTATGGTATGTAATAAGACCAAATGAAACAATAACTGAAGTGAAAAACTGAAATATAACTCAACTAAGTAAAATAGAAAAATGAGATGAAATCATTTAAGATTCACAAATAAAATGCAATAATATTAGATACTGGACTAAACTGAAATATACATATATAATTACTCTTTACTTTACTAGGGAGTTTCTCTAACCAACAACCATCACAATGAGCCTCGTGAAGATACAACATCTCACCCACGTTGCTAGAACTATCATATACTTACCGAAGTATAGAATAAAACTCATCTCATGGATCCATATAAATTCTTTCTCAAGAGGCAGTGAGGAGTTACCTAAATGTCAGTGTGATCATCTCCCACGCTGGCTACGTGGTTTATGAGGTTTGTAGTTATCTGAACTCTCATCTAAATCCATACTCAATACTATTCCCAAAATATATGGTTAAATGCTCATATAAACTACTCAACGGGATGAGATAATTACTCAAAAAGGGCATATGTATGAGGTAACTGAACGGTATTGAAGTTGTTTGGAAACTCTTTATACTTTTCTAAAAATGGTGTTCTCTTTTTAAATGTGAAAATAATACATTTGGGACCATTTAAGTTCCCTTAAATTGTTCAAATAAATTAGGCTTTAAACTTTCTCTTAAACTCGCTTTAGTTTCCAAAATCAATTTAAGGAAGATACGGGTTTGAAGACTATTTGTAAAAACTTCAAAAAATAGAGGTTGTGTGGAAATTCAAGCATGAACAACAACTCAAGAATCTCAATGCATAAAATATTACAATCTCATAATATAAAGATTTAAAATATCGGAAAAACAACATAACTTATATTAATAATTCTATGAAACTGAGGATAGAAACCTAGATTAAACTTTTACTAACTGAATTGAGATGTAGGGCATGAGCACAAACTTATCGTCCAACACTATGATTAGTCTTACATACCTTAAACACTCTAAATTCTTGAGAATCTTCGAAGAAAAAGACATAAAGAACTTTTTCTTGAGCTATCACAACCCAGGGGTACCCCCTAGAAGTAACAAGGCATATAAGACCCCAAAAGGCCTCATACAAGCCACTTAGCATACCATAACATAGAGTAATAGAAAAGGTGAGAAAATTTAAAACTTTTTAACACAATCAAAGTCTTTTATAAAATGAGCGGAAGTCTAGCATCATTGTCTCGAACAATCTAACATAAAAGATAAAAATCTTGGGACGCATCTCATACAATCGTCCAACATGAAAAGAAAGACATAAAAGAGATAAAGGGGTGATCCAATCCTTGAATACAATGAGGACTCACCAAAGCTTCACTTCCGTGATAAACTAAGAACCTAGCCACAAGTGTGTGATTCGGGAACGTCGGACCCTACATTTGATAAGAATGTGGGCAAGAGTATGTGTTAGTACAAGAATGTACGAAATATGATAGCTAGCATAAACAACATAAACACCATGGTTAGTCAATACAAACCATAAGCATAATCAATGTGAATAAATCAACATAATAATAAGAAAGGAGTACTTCTCAAGCAACCTTACATAGCCTTAGTCAAGACTTGGGTCATCCGCCTCTAGTCAACTTACCTCATGGAAGGCCTATCAAGCAACAATCCAAGATATTCATTCTTCACAACATAATCATATCATTCATACTTACTTTTAAAGACATGGGGATTCGCCCCTTTTCCTAACTTACAAAGGTTAACGGGTATTCGCCTCTTGCATTACTTACTTTTAGATCGCGGGTACTCGCCTTCACAATCTCATCATATGATACGGGTACTCACCTCCACATCATTTCATAAGGAGCATGGGTACTCTCCTCCATGTCCATTGATCATAGTAAGAACGTGGGGACTCACCTCTTGTTCAAATCTAAGGAGTATAGGAATCACCGCATATCCTTACTTATGGAGGTAAAGGGTAATCGCCTCTAGCTTAATCAATTACACAAGCATTTAGTCTAGATTCATTTTAGGTCAGCAATCCTTTCAACCTAGAATCATTCATGTGAGTAAACCTTTCACATTCATACATTCCTAATTAAGCAATACATGTGGGAAGTATCCCTTCCTCAATAATAACATCAACTACCAAAAATTCATACCATAAGCTTTACTTTCTAATCCCTAGATCTCATGATCATCTAAACTTCATTCTAAAGAAATTCTAATCATAATTCCTCAACCCTATAAGGACAAGCCTAAACCCACAAAGTTTCCCTACATGGCATCAACCGAATTATATCAATTCTAGGTTAGAATCATGGAATAGGCATGGGTACATGTAATTTAAATCTTCCAACATGTAATTATACTAATTCTATCACAGACAATCACAATCCACACAATTGGATCAACAATCATCATAACCCACAACATTTGAAGAAACCCTAACTAGAATTGAGGAACTCTTCATTAAATTAGGGAAATTCTAGGGGACTCCATGGATGAAAATCCATCATACCTTGATTAAAATGCTCTCAAAAGCTTAAATATTGGGAGACTTGATTTTGACCTATCTCCAATATTTTCATTTTTCTTCTAGAGAGAGAATTTTTGAAAGGAGTCTTGGGTTTTCTTTTGGGATTTGAGGGAATGACTTGAATGAGGGGTTTTGGGGGTTAATAATACTTATATAGGTGGTTTAGACTTGGGAAAAATGACACCACATTGATTTAATTAAAACCAAAAAAGAGCCATAAGTCCCTAATTTAACTTTCCAGGCCTGACCCACGAGACTCCGACTAACGGACCGTGGATGGACCTATGGTCCGTCCTGGTCAAGTGTCATTCATGGTCAGAGAGTTCTGAGCTATCCACGACTCCCCCAACCACGAGACGTGGACCAATCCACGGGGCGAGGGTCATGGCGTGGTTCACTCTTTTGTTGCAGTTTTCTTGGTGATTCCCCATTGACCCATGGTTGGTCCTTGTGGGGTGGCACCTTGAAGTTATAACATGCTATCCTCTATTTTGAATCTGGGATGTTACATTATCTCCTTCTTGGATTCATTCGTCCTCGAATGACGTTCTAGACACCTCCAACACACTTTTTGAACATCGAGAAGTGGAAAATTGGATGCACCGAGCCAACTCACTTGGAAAATCAAGCTCATATGTAACCTTACCAACACGCCTCAAAATTTAATATGGGCCTTCAAAACGGGGACTAAGTTTCCCTTTCTTACCAAACCTCATTACACCCTTCATGGGTGAGATTTTCAAGTAAACCTAATCAAGCACATCAAATTCATGGTCTCTCCTTCTAACATCCACATACGACTTTTGTCGACTTTGGGCCGTTGTCAACTTCAGTCAAAAGAGCCGAACCTTTTCAATATCCTCATTAAATAACTCAGTTCTTATGAAAGCAACCTCACCCACCTCAAACCATACTATAGGAGATCTACACCTCCTACCATAAAGAGCCTCAAGCAGAGCCATACCAATACTAGAATGGTAGCTATTATTATAGGCAAATATATCAAGGGCAAATGGTCATCCCAATTTTCCTTGAAATCTATCACGTAAGCCCTCAACATGTATTCCAATGTTTGGATTGTTCATTCCGCTTGCCCATCAGTTTGGGGTGAAAAGTTGTGCTAAGCTTAACTTTCGTGCCAAGACCCTTTTGGAAGGACCTCTAAAATTGTGAAGTAAACTGAGTACCTCTATCGGAGATAATGGACAATGGCACTCCATGCAACCTTACCATCTCTCTCAAATATAGCTTAGCATAATCTTCCGCCTTATAGGAAACCTTGACGGGAATGAAATGTGCCGACTTCATTATTCGGTCTACTATAACCCAAATCGAATCATATTGTTGCCGAGTTCGTGGCAACCCTACTATGATGTTCATATTCAAATCCTCCCACTTCCAAGTAGGAATGCTAATATCTTGGAATATACCTCCCGGTTTCTGATGCTTAACCTTCATTTGTTGGCAATTAGGACACTTAGCCACAAATCATGTAATATCCTTCTTCATCCCCATTCCACCGATAGATCTCTTGCAAATCACGATACATCTTGGTGGCTTCCGGGTGAATAGAATACCGAGAAATATGGGCTTCTTGTAAAATCTCTCTAATTGAAAGAACTAGAAATAAGTTAAAATTTGGAAATAGTCATTTTTGGAAAGAATATAAAAATATGGAAAATTTGTTAAGTATGTTAAGTTGAGTTTTTGGTCTACTTCAAAGGACCACAACTCCTAGCTTAGGATGAGTTAGGTGTGTTTCTAGATATCTTAGGAAATATGTTGGAATAATCTTTCCTACGCCGCCAAGTTTGCGTGATTATGAGTTCGTATGAGTGAGATAGGCCCACTTGAAGTTGGGCTTTACAAACAAGGAAAGTCTAAACCAGATTTTGGAAGGGTATTTTGGTCTTTACCATACCCAATTTATTTAATTCGTTTTTGGTAATAACTTAGGGGGTCTAAAATGAACTTTTTCAGTTCATGCTTTTGAAAATTAAGCTAGGGTTTTGAGAGGAGAAAATAAGAGGAGAAAAGAAGAGGATAAAACAGGAGGAGAAGCAAGATTCGTCAAGATCGTTCAAGTTTGATTGTGGATTTCATCAAGGATTTGATCCTACAAGGTATGTGAGTGTTTCATAGCATTGGGTTCTTTCACCCATGTGCCAACCATGTTTATTTTAGTGAAATTCATTCTAGAAAGTTGAAAGTTGATGAATCTTGAATGGTGTTCTTGAAATTGGCCTTCGTTCTTGAATTAGGTTGAGATTGAGGAGTTCCTTGAGGTTATAATGTTGTTTCCTATTTTTTTTTTGAGTTAGATCTTGTGTATACATACTGGGTATCTGAATCTAAAGAAAATTTGGAAAAAAAGAATCGAGTTTAGGCGAATTGGGACTGGAAAAATGAAGAAGGAAAAAGCCGGGAAAATCTGGTGCCCTAGGCCGCGTCGCGGACCTGCCCCCCAGTTTCGCGAAATTCTTCCTCACATCACAGAGCGGTCACGGACCATTCTGCCTAAAAAATTATTTTTACGACCAAAAATTTAAATACATCTTCGTGTTGCGGACTAGTTTCCAGAGAGTGATTTCTTGATCTTTTCTCATATTTAACTATCTATAAACACTCCTAAACATCATGAGATGATTCCTATCACAAATCACAATCCTTGAATCCATGATTCAATTCAAGGAAATTTAAGAGTCAAGTCAAGGAAAGTTAAGAGTCAAGTTAAGAGAAATTCATAGAGTCTTCCAAAAAGTCTTTTACAAATGTTTTAACTTTGTTTTAAGACTTGTGTTTTGAGTTGACTAAAGAGTAAATTTTGAAGTTCATTTCTTCAAAAGATTATATCGGGACTATGTATTCCCAAAGAGTAAAATATTTTCACATTTGAAGAAGAAAGGAAACCTTGATTTCCAAAAGAGCCTTTGAGCTAGTTTTCAGTTAAAGGGTAAATGTTTTCACATTTGAGAAAGAAAGGGAACATCGATTCAAAGAGAGATTTTAAACTACGTTTTGAGTAATTATCTCAAACCAAAAAAAGAAGTTATGTTTTTTTAAACATATGAGATTACTATTTTGGGAGTAGTATTGAGCACTGATATGAGGATGAGTTTGAGTTCAGATAACTCACGTCTCCATAAACCATGTAGCTATCATGGGTAAAAAGGATCATACTTTTAGATGATTCCTTAAGTGCCTTTTAGCATAGACTAGTGGATCCACTTAGTTAAGGCGTTCTATATAACGTCAATGTATAGGACTGTTCTGGCAGCGTGGGCAAGACAATGTATCACCACTTAGGCTCATAGTTGTGATTGTCGGTTAGAGAAACTCCCTCCTCATTAACTTTATTACTTTATGATATGAGTAAAGTTGAGTTTGTTATTGCATTTTCTTTAACAAACCAAGTTGTTTTCTACTGTTTTAAAGGCTTTCTATATATTGCATGTGTTTTATTGCTTTATATTGAGTTAAGTTGTTCATCAGTTGAGTAAAGTCAAGGTAAGTGTTTCTTTCATATTACTTTCAAGCTTATGTTATGTTTAGTATTCCCCTCCCATACTCGTACATTCAATGTACTGATGCCATTTGGCCTGCATCATTTTATGATGTAGACACAAGTAACCAGGATCAACATCCAGCGCATCATTGATCCAGTTGAGCACTCAGAGTCTGGTGGTGAGCCTCTTTGATTTCCGTAGGATCCCTTTTATTGCTTTCACTATTTTAGTTCATTAGGATGTCATTTGTCTTGTCCTGATATCCATCTCAGTTTTAGAGGCTTTATAGATAGACATTCAGTTAGTTCATTAGTCTTTACCTTGGTATTGGCTTATGTTCATATTTGAGTTGCCACTTTGGCTAAGTTAAATGTTTATTTATAAAACATTATGAGTTTAGTTTGAGACAGTTGAATTATCTTGCATTTGAGTTCTTTTCTTAATGCTTAAAGTCTTCCGCTGAGTAAGTAAGCCAGGCCAAAGGATCGCTTGGGGCCAGCAACGGTTCTTGAGTACCAGTCCCGCCCAGGGTGTAGGCTTGAGGTGTGATAAACTTGGTATCAAAGTACAGAGTTGAAGAGTTCTAGGGAGTCTATGAAGCCCTGTCTATAGAGTCCTAGTTAACAGTGTGAAGTGCGCCACATCTATGATTAGGAGGCTGCAACACTTAGGAATTATCTCACTTCTTTTATACTCATTTCGTGCGTTACAGTTTTATCTCTTAAAAGTTTCTTTCCAATTCATGCTTGCCCGTGTCTTTCAAAGTATGCCTCCACGAAGAGATATCAGAGGTCGTTCTGCTGGGTTCTCTCGCCTGTCAAGCAAGGAAGGCAAGGTAGCTATGTTGATAGGGGATATGGACATAGAAATGCTAATGATCCATGTGCAACAAGTTGAGGAGGACAAGTTGAGGGATAGAGAAAAGTTTAAGAATAAGAGGGCAAAGACATCATGGAATGAGTTCGGGCAGCAAAAAAGTAATGTGAAATGGTCTTCTTTCCAACAGAAACAAAATGGACCTGCTCCATCATCTGCTAGTGCACTTGTACAAAAGAACAAAAGTGAGCACTATAGTCAGAATTCAAAGCATTTCAGAGCTAGACCTGCCCAATCACAGGGTAGTGTGGAACAAGGAGGTAATTGGGCCCCTGCATGTGCTAAGTATGGTAGAACCGACCCAGGTAAATGTCTTGATGGCTCCACATGTTGTTTCAAGTGTGGACAAGAAAGTCACTTCATGAAAGAGTGTCTTAAGAATCAGCAAGGTAATGGGAATCAGAGCAATAGAGCCCAATTTTCATCAGTTGTTCCGCCAGACAGAGCTGCATTTAGAGGAGCTACTTCAGGGGCAGGCGGAGGATGAAACCGTCTTTATGCGATCACTAGTCGTCAAGAACAAGATAACTCTCCAAATGTTGTCAGTGGTATGATCAAAGTCTTTACTCTTAATGTGTATGCCTTGCTAGATCCAGGAGCGAGTTTATCTTTTGTAACTCCTTATGTTGCAATGATTTTTGATGACATTCCTGAGCAACCTAGTGAGCCATTCAGTGTTTCTACGCTTATTGGTGAGTCTATTCTAGCAGAAGAGTCTATCGTGATTGTCCCATTTCTGTCAATCACAAGAGTACCATGGTTGATTTAGTTAAATTAGACATGGTAGATTTTGATGTCCTTCTGGGTATGGACTGGCTTCATACATGTTATGCGTTAATAGATTGTCGAACTCAAGTAGTCAAGTTCCAGTTTCCTAATGAGCCAGTCTTAGAGTGGAAAATTAGTTCAGCACTGCCTAAGGGCCATTTTATTTCATACTTTAAGGCAAGAAATTTAGTTTCCAAGGGGTGTGTCTATCACTTAGTGCAATTCAATGACTCTAGTGTTGAGATACCTCCTACTCAGTCAGTTCTAGTAGTAAAAGAGTTTTCCAGAAGTCTTTCTTGATGATCTTCCCGTAGTCCCTCCTTAGAGAGAAATAAACTTCGGTATAGATCTTCTTCTAGATACTCGTCCTATATCTATTCCGTCATATAGAATGGCACCAGCAGAGTTAAAAGAGCTTAAAAAACAGTTGAAAGTTCTCCTTGATAAGGGCTTTATTCGACTTAGTGTCTCACCTTGGGGCACTCCGGTCTTATTTGTGAGGAAGAAAGATGGTTCCCTTAGGATGTGTATTGATTACAGCCAGTTGAACTAGGTAACTATCAAGAACAAGTATCCTCTTCCGAGAATAGATGATCTTTTCTATCAGCTTCAGGGTGCTACTTGTTTCTCTAAGATAGACCTCAGATCTGACATTAGGAGTTTCTTGGGTTTAGCTAGCTATTATTGAAGGTTTGTAGAGGGGTTCTCATCTATTTCATCCCCTTTGACCAAGTTAACTCAAAAGATAGTGAAATTTCAATAGTCTGAAGCTTGTGAGAAAAGCTTTCAGGAATTGAAAAAGAGGTTGACTACTACCCCAATATTGACCTTGCAAGAAGGTAGTCAAGGTTTTGTTGTTTATTGTGATGCGTCTAGAGTTGGTTTGGGTTGTATGTTGATGCAGAATGGCAATGTTATAGCTTATGCCTCCAGACAACTTTTTTTATATTTGAACGACCCTTGGGGGGGAGGGTCAGGGGCTTAGCAACACCCCCAGGCTTTAGCATAAATAAAACAAAAAGAGTACAAGGAAGGGGACATAAACCTTACCTCCACTATGGTGGTTCAAGAGTTGGTAGCCTACTAAGGAACACCTAGAGTGGAATTTAATAGGTTCTCCAACTCTTCCCCTAATTAGAAAGGACCTAGCAACTAAGCACCTATAAGAGGACTCCTCTCGATACAAAGAAGATAGGAAAACGTAAATAAGGGAGACTCTCCCTTTACAAGAAAGGAAACGACTCACTATAATCTAAATCAAAATGATCTAGCTATAGGGAGACTCTCCCTTTACAAGCAATTAAAGACTTAACACAAACTAAACCTATAAACGTCTAGCTTATGGGCATGATTGTGTAGTCATCAAAAAGAGGACCTGATGGAGTTCCAGCTCCTTCCTAATTCCTCCAAGTAAAGGAGAATTTAGGGAGGTTATTTATTCTCTTCAGTTTCCTCCTTCTGAAGCTTACCATTTCAGCTTTGTCCAATTGATAGTAAGTTGTTGCCTCATTTGGAAGTTGCTGAGTGTCGTAGTAGACTTGTGAGTTGGCGATCTGGTGGCTATGTTTTGAGAGTGCATCCGCTACAAAGTTGCCTTCCCTTAGTGTGTGAATGCAAATGACATTATGAATTTGGTTGATGATGGTTTGAAGTTTTTTAATCTGATTAGAAATACTCCAAGGTGGTTTGCTTTTCCTTTGAATCCAATCTATCAAGAGTTGAGAATCCACTTCCAAAATAACCTTATTGAGTTTTAGATGAATATACCATGTCATGCCAAAAATTGCAGCTTCGACCTCAGCTTGGTTATTAGTTCCTTCACCTAGAGGAACTGCATATGCCATAATCAACTCTCCTGTGGAATTTCAAAGAATACCTCCAGCTCCTATTCTGCCAGGATTAGACAGTGCACTACCATCTACATTAAGTTTAATCCACTAATTTTGAGGTTTGTTCCGTTACACCAAAGTAACCTTAGTCTCATGTGTACAACCCTCAATCATAGGGACTAGTTTTCTCCAGCTTGAAGGAAAGTTCATGAGAAGAATTACCCAACCCATGACTTAGAGTTGGCTGATGTAGTATTTGCTTTGAAGATATGGTATCATTATTTGTATGGTGTTCATGTAGATGTATTCACTGATCACAAGAGTCTTCAGTATGAATTTACTCAGAAAGAGCTTAATCTCAGATAGAGGAGGTGGTTAGAATTACTCAAGGATTATGATATGAGTATTCTCTATCACCCAGGTAAGGCTAATGTTGTTGTTGATGCCTTGAGCAGGATGTCTATGGGTAGTACCGCCCATGTTGAGGAAGACAAGAGAGAGTTAGCAAAATATGTGCACAGACTTGCACGCTTAGGAGTTAGAATAATGGATTCCATAGAAGGAGGAGTAGTCGTGATGAATGGGGTTGAATCTTCATTAGTGTCAGAAGTGAAAGAAAGCAAGACCAAGATCCCATTTTCTTGAAATTGAAGGTAAATGTTCACCAGCAAAAATTAATAGCTTTTGAACAAGGGGGAGATGGTGTATTGATGTATCAAGGTAGGTTGTGTGTACCAAGGGTGGATGAACTTCAAGAGAGGATCATGGAAAAAGCTCATAGCTCCAGATATTCCATTCCTCCGGGTTCCACAAAGATGTATCGTGATTTGAGAGAAGTGTATTGGTGGAGCAGTATGAAGAAGGGCATTGCAGAATTTGTTACCAAGTATCCAAATTGCCAAAGAGTACAGGTAGAGAATCAAAGGCCTGGTGGTTTGGCTCAGAATATAGAGATTCCAGAATGGAAGTGGGAGATGATCAATATGGACTTCATCACAGATTTGCCAAGGTCTCGTAGGCAACATGATTATATTGGGTGATTATCGATAGAATAACAAAATCAGCTCACTTTTTACCAGTAAAGACTACCCAATCAGCAGAAGATTATGCTATGTTGTATATTCAAGAGGTGGTTAGACTTCATGGGATTCCAGTATCCATTATTTCAGACAGAGGTGCGCAATTTACTGCCCAGGTTTGGAAGTCATTCCAAAAAGGCTTGGGTTCAAAGGTGAATTTAAGTACTGCCTTTCATCCTCAGATAGATGGGCAAGCAGAGCGCACTATTCCGACCTTAGAGGACATGTTGAGGGCTTGTGTGATTGACTTCAAAGGTAATTGGGATGATCACCTACCTCTCATTGATTTCGCTTACAACAATAGTTACCATTCTAGCATCCAAATGGTTCCTTATGAAGCTCTTTATAGGAGAAGATGCAGATCTCCTATTGGATGATTTGAAGTTGGTGAAGCAGGGTTGATAGGACAAGACTTAGTTCATCAATCTATGGAGAAGCTGAAGGTTATTCAAGAGAGATTGAAAACAACTTAGAGTCGTCAGAAACCCTATACTGATGTTAGGAGGAGGGAGTTAGAGTTTGAAGTAGATGATTAGGTATACTTGAAAGTTTCACCCGTGAAGGGTGTTATGAGATTTTGTAAGAAGGGGAAGCTTAGTCTCCGGTATATTGGCCCTTACAGAATATCCAAAAGGATTGGTATTGTAACTTATGAGTTAGAGTTACCCCAAGAGTTGGCAGCGGTTCATCCGGTATTTCACATTTCCATGTTGAAGAAGTGCATGAGAGATACTTCACTTATCATACCAACTTAAGATATTGGCATCAAGGATAGCTTATCTTATAAGGATATTTCGGTTCAAATTCTAGATCGCCAAGTTCGCAAGTTGAAAACAAATGAGGTAGCATCAGTCAAAGTTCTTCGGAGGAACCAATTTGTTGAGTAAGATACTTGGGAAAATGAGGAAAATATGAAGGAGAGATACCCACATCTCCTTGAAACCGGAGAAATTCCAGACCAAGGTACTAATTCTCTTCTTAGTACTTTTTAATTGATGAGTTGGCAACTTGTATTGCATTGTTTGTTGGGTGTTTGAGCCGAATGTTAGATGTTACACCCTTAGCCTAGTAAGAGTAATCTCATTCGAGGATGAATGTTCCCAAGGGGGAGATATTGTAACATCTCGCTAATTGAAGGAACTAGAAAGAAGTTAAAATTTGGAAATAATCATTTTTGGAAAGAACATAAAAATCTGGAAAATTTGTTAAGTATGTTCAATTGAGTTTTTGGTCAACTTCAAACGACCATAACTCCTAGCTTAGGATGATATAGGTATGTTTCTAGATATCGTAGGAAATATCTTGGATTAATCTTTCCAACGTCGCCAAGTTTGTATGAGTGAGATAAGCCCACTTGAAGTTGGGCTGTTCAAATAAGGAAAGTCTAAACCGGATTTTGGAAGGGTATTTTGGTCTTTACCATACCCAATTTATTCAATTCGTTTTTGGTAATAACTTAGGGGTCTAAACAGAACTTGGTCAGTTTACGCTTTCGAAAATTAAGTTAGGGTTTTGAGATAAGAGAAAAGAAGAGGAGAAAAAAAGAGGAGAAGAAGCAAGATTCATTAAGATCGTTCAAGTTTGATTGTGGATTTCGTTAAGGATTTGATCCTACAAGGTATGTGAGTCTTTCAGAGCGTTGGGATCGTTCACCCACGCGTCAATCATGTTTATTTCAACGAAATTCGTTCTAGAAAGTTAAAAGTTGATGAATCTTGAGTGGTGTTCTTGAAATTGGCCTTCGTTCTTGAGTTAGGTTGAGATTGAGGAGTTCCTTGAGGTTATAATATTGTTTCCTTAAGTTTTTTGAGTTAGATTGTTGTGTATACATACTGGGTATCTGACTCTAAAGAGAATTTGGAAAAAAAGAAGTGAGTTTAGGAGAATTGGGGCAGGAAATGAAGAAGGAAAAAGTCGAGCAAATCTGGTGCCCTAGGCCGCGTCACAGACCTGCCACCCTAGTTTCAAAAAATTCTTCCTTGCGTCGCAGAGCGGTCACGGACCAGTCTACCTCAGAAATTTTTTTTGTGACAAAAAATTTAAATACATCTCCGCATCGCGGACTTGTTTCCAGACAGTGATATCTTGTTCTGTTCTTATGTTTAACCATCTAAAAACACTCCTAAACATCATGAGATTGTTCTTATCACAAATTACAATCCTTGAATCAATAATTCAATTCAAGGAAAGTTAAGGGTCAATTCAAGGAAAGTTAAGAGTCAAGTCAAGAAAAGTTACTAGTCAAGTTAAGAGAAATTCATAGAGTTTTCCCAAAGTCTTTTACAAATGTTTTAACTTTGTTTTAAGACTTGAGCTTTGAGTTGAGTAAAGAGTAAAGTTTGAAGTTCATTTCTTCAGAAGAGTATATCGGGACTATGTATTACCAAAGAGTAAAATATTTTCACATTTGAAGAAGAAAGGAAACCTTGATTTCCAAAAGAGCCTTTGAGCTAGTTTTCAGTTAAAGGGTAAATGTTTTCACATTTGAGCAAGAAAGGGAAAATCGATTCAGCTTTTAACCTAAGTTTTGAGTAATTATCTCAAACCAAAGAAAGAAGTTATGTTTTTTTTAAACATATGCGCCGAGTATTTTAGGAGTAGTATTGAGCGCCGATTTGGGGACGAGTTTGAGTTCAGATAACTCACATCTCCAAAAACCATGTAGCTATCATGGGTTGAAAGGATCGTACTTTTTAGATGATTCCTTAAGTGATTTTTAGCATAGAGTAGTGGATCCTCTTAGTTAAGGCGTTCTATATAACGACAAAGTATAGGACTGTTCTAGCAGCGTGGGCAAGACGATGTATCACCTCTTAAGGCTCATAGTTGTGGTTGTCGGTTAGAGAAACTCCCACATTAACTATATTACTTTATGATATGAGGAAAGCTGAGTTTGTTATTGCATTTTCTTTAACGAACCAAGTTGTTTTCTACTGTTTTGAAGGCTTTCTATATATTGCTTGTGTTTTATTGCTTTATATTGAGTTAAGTTGTTCATGAGTTGAGTAAAGTCAAGGTAAGTCTTTCTTTCATATTACTTTCAAGCTTATGTTATGTTTAGTATTCCCCTCGTAATCCTTGTACATTCAATGTACTAATG
>NW_006239523.1:22217-35342 GCF_000226075.1 Solanum tuberosum | reverse complement strand
TGCATCTTTTTATGATGCAGACACAGGTAACCAGGATCAGCATCCATCGCATCATTGATCCAGTTGAGCACTCAGAGTCTAGTGGTGGCACTCCTTGCTTTCTGTAGGATCCCTTTTATTGCTTTCAATATTTTATTTCATTAGGATGTCTTGTGTCTTGTCCCGACATCCATCTCAGTTTTAGAGGCTTCATAGAAAGACAGTGAGTTAGTTCATTAGTTTGTACCTTGTTATTGGCCTATGTTCATATTTGAGTTGCCACTTCGGCTAAGTTAAATGTTTATTTATAAAACATTATGAGTTTAGTTTGAGACAGTTGAATTATCTTGCATTTGAGTTCTTTTCTTAATGCTTAAAGTCTTCCGCTGAGTAAGTAAGCCAGGCCAAAGGATCGCTTGGGGCCAGCAACATTTCTTGAGTACCCGTCCCACCCAGGGTGTAGGCTCGAGGCATGACACTTCTGAGAAGATTTGTACCCTTAATTCATCAACATTCAGAACACACAAACGACCTTGGGACCTTAGGACACAATCTCCCCATTGGGAGAAAGCCTCAATGGACTTTTTAAGTACTGTTTCTTTCAATTCTACCAAAGTTGGATCAAGACATTACCTTGCCTTAACATCGGCTACAAAAGACGATACAGACCCACTATGGACCATAACACCACCATTGATGGAATCCACTAGTCTAACTCCCAATCGGGCCAACCTATGAAAATCTTGAGCCAACTCTTTTCTTTCATCGTCAACATGTGCAACACTACCCATGGATAACCGACTAAGGACATCCACCACCACATTTGCTTTATCTGGGAGATAGAGAACACTCACATCATAATCTTTCAATAACTCAAGCCACTTCCTTTGGCGAAGATTTAGATCTTTTTGGGTAAACATATATTGCAAACTTTTGTGGTCAGTGAAAACATCCACATGTACACCATACAAATAATGCCTCCAAATCTTTAAGTCAAATACCACCGCCGTTAATTCAAGGTCGTGGTAGGATAGTTCTTCTCATGAACCTTTAGTTGCCTTTAAGCATAGGCAATCACCTTACCATTTTGCATAAGAACACATCCCAATCCAACTCTAGAGGCGTTACAATATACTACAAAGCCATTCATACCTTCCGGTAAGGTCAACACCGGAGCGGAAGTAAGTTTATCTTTTAACTCTTGGAAACTTTTCTCACAAGCTTCGGACCATATAAACTTGGCATTATTTTGAGTCAAAGCCGTCAATGGAGAAGTAATAGAGGAAAACCCCTTAACAAATCTTCTATAGTAACCGGCCAAACCCAAGAAGCTTCTAATGTTTGTTGGTGATAGAGGTCTAGGACAACTCTTGACTGCATCCATTTTAATAGGATCTACCTCAATACCCTTACATGAAACGATGTGGCCTTGGAAAGCCACAGACCTTAGCCAAAACTCACATTTGCTAAACTTAGCAAAAAGTTGTCCTTCCTTAAGGATTTGCAACACAAACCTCAAATGATCAATATGCTCATTCTCACTTCTTGAATAGATCAAAATATCATCTATGAAAAGAATTACAAACATATCCGGGTATTGTCTAAACACCCTATTCATCAAATCTATAAACGCCGCCAGGGAATTAGTCAAACCAAAGGACATAACTAAAAACTCATAATGACCATATTGGGTTCTAAAAGTTATTTTCGGAATATCTTTTTAATTTCACCCTCAATTGGTGATAAACTGATAAGAGATCAATTTTTGAGAAATAACTTTCCCCTTGAAGTTGATCAAATAAGTCATATATTCTTGGGAGAGGATATTTGTTCTTGATGGTTACTTTGTTCAACTGCCGATAATCAATACACGTATGGAGTGATCCATCTTTCTTCCTCACAAACAACACCAGAGCACCCCATGGAGAAATGCTCGGTCGGATGAAACCCTTATCCAATAAGTCCTTTAACTGATCCTTCAACTCCTTAAGTTCTGCTAGAGCCATTCTATAAGGAGGAATAGAGATAGGTTGGTTATCGGGGAGATGTTCCATCCCAAAATCTATATCCCATTCAGGAGTAATACCAGGTAATTAATCGAGGAAGACTTCCAGAAACTTTTATACAACAGGAATCAACTAAAGAATAGGAATTTCAAACTCGACATCCCTCATCCTCACTATATGGTAGACACAACCCTTCGAAATCATTTTCCTAGCTTTTAGGTAAGAAACAAATTGACCTCTTGGCATAGAATTCCCCCCTTCCACTCAAGGATAGGCTCATTTGGAAACTAAAATTTGACTACTCTAGTCCTATAATAAATAGAGGCGTAACAATAATGCAACCAATTCCTACCCAAGATAACATTGAAATCTGTCAAATCAAAAAGAGTAACTCTATGGGATAAGGAAACGATACATCTCCTATAAACCCTCTTTGCCACCACCAAATCACCAACAGGGGTAGAGACAGAAAAAAGGTTCCAACAACACATCAGGAAGCATATCAAATCTCATAGCTACATAAGGGATCACAAAGGACAAAGTAGCACCCAGATCAAATAAAGCATACACATCTATATGGAAAGCTTTTAACATACCAGTCACCACATCCGAAGAACTTTCTTGATCACCTCTAGTTTGGAGAGCATAAAAACAGTTTTTCTTAGGAGCACTTGCACCCGAACCACTTGGACCGGATGAAGGGTAGGGTTGAGCCGTATGATGAACATCTCCATCATTCTTAGCAAACAAAGGACAATTCTTTATTTTGTGATCCGTATTCCCACAACTAAAGCAAGCATTGGACCTCGCTAAGCACTTCCCTTCATGATTTCTCCCACATTAGCACAAGTAGGAATTGAAGACCTATTACCATCTCCTTGAGGTTTTGGGTTAGACACCCTCTCATTATTAGTCCTTGAAGGAGCACTAGCAGAACCTTGCCCGGAGAAATTTTGCCGAAACTTTGAACGACCCCGTCCACCAGACCTAGAATATGAATTGTTACCATCATCTACTCTTTCTCTCTTTGCCTCTCTAGATCTTTCCTTGAGCCTTACTTCCTCAATTTATTGGACATGCACCATAAGGCGAGAAATGTGCATGTCATGGACAAGCATAGCAGTGCGGCACTCTTTGACTACCATGTCGGAAACTTCCGACACAAACTTACTCATTTTGGCCCTACAATCAGCCACAATGAAAGGAACATACTTGGATTGTTGAGTGAACCTCAAGGCGTATTTCTTTATACTCATATTTCCTTCCCTAAGGTTTATAAACTCAAGTACCTTGGCCTCTCTCATATGTAGAGGGGAGAATCTCTCAAGAAAAGCACTTTTGAACCTTTCCCATTCTATAGGACCCGCTTCCACTGGCCTTGCATCTTTCCACTGATTGAACCAAATCTGAGCAACCCCTTTGAGGTGGTAAGCGGCTAGTTCCGCCTTCTCTACCGAAGTCACACCCATAATAGCAAGTACCTTGTAGACCTCGTTGATAAACTCTTGAGGGTATTCCTCAACTTTGGTAATCGGTGCTTGAGGATGAGCTTGGGGAGGAACTTGAGGAGGAACCTCTTGATCAACATTGTCTCCCTCCATCCTTTTTGTAGCCCTTCTATAAGTCAAATCCTGAAAACCATCGAGCACAAATTAGGAGAAGAAATTATATAGTTAAACTCCATGGAATGAGTTAGAGAAGTGAAGAAGTAAAGTTTCCTAAACATCTAATAGCCTCTCATTCATAAATGTGGCGCGCATCACACTTATGAGCAAGACTCTACTAGACGTAGCTTGAGACATCCTAGAACCATTCTAAACCTTGTGCTCTGATTACCAAGTTTGTCACAACCCAGGAGTACCCCCTAGATGTAACAAGGCGTATAAGCCCTGAGAGGCTTGATACAAGCCACTTAGCATACCATAACATAAAGTAATAGAAAAGGTGCGGAAATTTATAACTTTTGAACACAATCAAAGTCTTTTATAAAACTAGCGAAAGTCAAACATCATTGTCTTAAACCATCTAACATAAAAGATAAAAATCTTGGGATGCAACCCACACAATAGTCCAACATGAAAAGAAAGACATAAAAGAGAGAAAGGGGTGACCCAATCCTCGAATACAATGAGGAGTCACCAAAGCTTCACTTCCTTGTTCAACTAAGAATCTAGCCACAAGTGTGTGAATCGGGAACCTCGGACCCTACATTTGATAAGAATGTAGGCAAGAGTATGAGTTAGTACAAGAATGTACTAGATATGATAGCTAGCATAAACAACATAAACATCATGGTTAGTCAATACAAACCATAAGCATAATCAATGTACATAAATCAACATAATAATAAGGAAGGAATACTTCTCAAGCAACCTTACATAGCCTTAGTCAAGACTTGGGTCATCCGCCTCTAGTCAACTTACCTCATGGAAGGTATATCAAGCACACAACAATCCAAAATATTCATTCTTCACAACATAATCATATCGTTCATACTTACTTTTAAAGACATGGGGATTCGCCTCTTTGACTAACATACTAAGGCTAATGGGTATTCGCCTCTTACCTTACTTACTTTTAGATCGCGGGTACTCGCCTCTACAATTTCATCATATGACACGGGTACTCGCCTCAACATAATTTCATAAGGAGCATGGGTACTCGCCTCCATGTCCATTCATCATACTAAGAATGTGGGGGACTCACCTCTTGTTCAATTCTAAGGAGTATTAGAATCACCTCATATCTTTACTTGTGGAGGTCAAGGGTAATTTCCTCTAGCCTCATCATTACATAAGCTTTTAGTCTAGATTCATTTTAGGTCAGCAATCCTTTCAACCTAGAATCATTCATGTGAGTAAACCTTTCACATTCATACATTCATAATTAAGCAATTCATATGGAAAGTATCTTTTCCTCAACAAGAACATCAACTACCAACAATTCATATCATAAGATTTACTCTCAAAGCCCTATATCTCATGATCATCATCTAATCTTCATTCTAAAGCAATTCTAGTCATAATTCCTCAATCCTATAATGACAAGCCTTAACCCATAAAGTTTTCCATCATGACATCAACCCAATTATATCAATTTTAGGTTAGAATCATGGAATAGGCATGTGTACATGTAATTTAACTCTAAAAACATGTAATTCTACTAATTCTATCATAAACAATCATAATACACTCAATTGGATTAACAATCATCATAAGGCACAACATTTGAAGAAACCCTAACTAGAATTGGGGAATTCTTCATTAAATTGGGGAAATTCTAGGGGACTCCATGGATGAAAATCTATCATCCCTTGATTACAATTCCCTCCAAAGCTTGAAGATTGGCAGACTTGATCTTAACCTATCTCCAATTTCTTTCTTTTTCTTCCAACTTCTAGAGAGAGAATTTTTTAGGGGAGTTTTGGGTTTTCTTTTGGGATTTGAGGAAATGACTTGAATGAGGGGTTTTTGGGGTTAAAAATACTTATATATGTGGTCTAGACTTAGGCAAAACAACAACACATTGATTTAATTAAAATCAGAAAAGACCTATAAGTTACTAATTTAACTATCTAGGCCTGACCCACAAGATTCCGACTGACGGACCGTGGATGGACCTATGGTCTTTCCTGATCAAGAGTCGTTCGTTGTCAGAGTGTTCTGAGCCATCCACCACTGCCCCAACCACGATCCGTGGACCTATCTACTGGGCATGGGTCCTAGCGTGGTTCACTATTTAGTGCAGTTTCTTTGGTGCTTCCCCATTGACCCATGCTTGGTCGTTGTGGGGTGGAACCTTGAAGTTCTAACATGCTATCCTCTATTTTGAATCTGGGATGTTACATCAGCCTTAGAGGCGAATTTTCTTGAAAGCCTGTGGATTACATAAGTAAAAATATGTTAATTGGTGTTAAGGTAAAGAATGATGAAATTCCATGGTCAAATCTTACTTGAGATAATGAATGAACCTTGGAGGAAGTTAGTTTCTTAAAAATATATCTTTCTAGAGTAAATTTATGAACTAAGGTGGTGAACTACGTGTTTGGAGGGTTCTTAAAAGACTTCAGATACGTGCACCCATGTGTAAAACATCTCAGGCACGCAGCCAACCACACAAGAAGGCAATAGATGTTGCCTCGGTGCGCTAGCTTGGGGAAATTGCCTTAGTCACACGGAAAGATAGTGTCCGGTAAAGTGGGCATAATCTTTTAATCCAAACTCCTATTAATGCAAACTTTGTGGCATTGGAAAGAAGACTCATAGACCTTTAATTTGATAGATTATATATGATCCATGCAGTTCTTTATATGCATAAATATATGGTCATTTGAAGTTGACCCTTGCATGAACTAATGCGAAAAACTTAGCTGGTAGAACAGTTCTGAACTTGACTTAGTGTTAGAGGTCTCTTATAACCCTAAATCACTTATGATACCCTGGTTGCACTTGCTAAAGAACATTAAAACACATGAGCAAGTAATACATCACCCATTTCAAGCTAATATACTTAAGACGAACGATTCGAATTCAAAAAGTACATTTGAAAGGATCTACACCATGACTTGTTTGACCAGGATCTATGCTCGTCAATCTATAAAGGATACATCATCTTTTTAATGATGTCAAAAGGAGATAAATAAGGGGTGTGAAATTTATAACCCATTGACTAACGTGTTTAATCTTAGTAGTGGTATGCTTAGTTTCTACAGGTAAAAATGGATGTAACATTGTTTGTCATCAGGGCCGTCTTAACCACTAGGCCACTTAAGCCATCGCTTGGGGTCCCATATTTTTGGGGGACCCCAATTTGAAAAAAAATACTATATATATGACTTAAAATTATATGTATTTTTTAAAAAAAATACTATATATATTACTTAAAATTATATGTATTTTATATTTAAAAAAGCATGTAAGAAGTATAAAAAAAACATAATAACCGTTAGTTTTCCCCAATTTTCTAAGGGAATGAAACATTTTTTGAAAATAATTCCCTTAAGTGGGAAATTTTGTTTCCATATTTATCTCCTAAAAATTTGACCTTATATTATTATTTACCCTTATACTCATCTTTTTTGTTCTCTATTTTTATTATTTTCTATCCTTAATATTGAACTCTCTCCTTAAAAAAAAATGATTTACTGTTGCTTACAAGTTAAAAAAAGAATAAAATTTGCTTTTGAGTGTCTTCTTCAAAATCTTAAGAAGTGCAACAAGCAATCATTATATTGAAGGAACGCAACACTATTTCAATATTGTTTTATCAACTTATCAAAATCGTGAGCCAGGTTTTATTAGTCTAACTTTATTTTATAATTTTTCCTGAACTTTTGTTATTGTTGATATTCTTAGTTAGTAAGTATATATATTCTCGTTTTAGTTATTATTAAGAGAAATAATGCAAGTAGACGATAACGATTTAATAGAAATACTCAATCAAATAAAAAGACTTGATTCTTTTCCTAATGCATATATTGCTTATAGAATAATGCTAACAATTCCTGTAACTGTTGCCTTGGCCGAAAGAATTTTTTCGAAACTGAAATTGATAAAATCTTATCTAAGATCAAAATTATGAGATTGAATGCATTAGCTATATTATCAATTGAAAATGAATTACTAAAACAAATTATTAGAAAACAGTAATCAATGATTTCACATCTAAAAAGGCTAGAAAAGTATATTTCAAATAAATATATATATGAGTATTATTATTTTGAAACAAAAAAATAAAAAAATATTAGGGCCCCTCTTTAAGGTTTGGCTTTAGGCCCCCAATCTTGTTGAGTCGGCCCTGTTTGTCATCATCAAAAAGAGGGAATTTGTTGGGTTAATGCAGTTTTGATTAATTACAAAGATTGAAGAAACAAGTCAGTAAGTATGGTTCAAAGGTGCATTATCACAAGAAGTTGAATTCTACACATGTATCCAAAATAAGTTTGGACATAAATGCAAAAATAAAGAAATGGATCAAGGATGATTCCGACAAAATCAAGAAAACAAGTAAAAAGCGAGAAGAAGAGTTATAGTTCAACAGCAACATTGACAAAAAAAGAAGCATGATGAAAGGAGGAGTCTGACTCAAAGTATAACTCGGAGACAGAAGAGACTGTGAGATATAAGAACTTGATTCCTCTCAAAAGTCTGATACTAGTAAAAGTGGTCTTTAGTGTATGGTCTGTGAGAGTCATCGGTTTCAAATTCAAAGTCTTTTTGAGGAATTAAGATCCTAAGTTGGAAATTGTTGATAATTTAGCCTTTGGAATGACTTTGGTCAACATTCAGGGTTCGGATGCTTGGATCAAAATTCTGAAAATTTTATTGAATTCAGTAAATGATTTTAGGCATAGGCGAGGTCTTTGTTCATTTTTGAGAGATTTCGAGTTTGTCTTGGTCTTTTTAGGTGTATGTTAGTTTCTCGTGGTTTCATGGATGTTGGATTAAGGAGTCCTCATATTCATTGAGTTTAAAATGTCGAGTAATCGATTTGCTTATATAATTTGTGTGAATGAGGTTCCAAACAAATCCAGAGGATCCTTTGATGTTTTCAGAGTTGGATGATTTTCTGGTGCCTAGAATCTGTTGTTTTTCGCGTTTGTGAAGGAATGGCCTCTTTCGCGATCTTCATGAAAGCGAAAGGCCAGGTGGCCTGACCATAACGATCGCAAAGGGTTGGTCGCTTTTGTGACCTTCGTGAAAGAGAAGACCCTGACTTTCAAGGGGTTCAATTTTGCAAACTCAGGGGCGTTTTGTGATATCAAAGGAGGGGGGGGGGGTTTGACCGTGCTATTTTTGGGACTTAAGTCCTATTTTTTATTTTTGAGCTTGGTAAACTCTTGAAAGTGATTTTGAAGATATTTCTTATGCTAGATCTTTTGGGTAAAAAATTTTGATCCTAAAACTTCATTTCTCTTTGATTATTTATGGATTTTAATATCAAAATTTGGGATTCTGATTGGTAAATGACAAGATTTTCAAGAACTCGAGTTCTAAACTAAAATGGAGATTGCGAACTGAATTTAAGTCCTTTTCTGAAATGGTTTTCACCAATGTATTCCTAATGCCATGGGTAATGATTTCAAGTAAAGAATTTCATATTCAAACTTCATTTTCGGAATCAGATTTTGAGTTGATTGACCTGTTTTCCAAAGTATATGATGTGGGTATTATTATTTTTGAAAAATTATTGTGAATACTTGTTTGTTATAAATTTTGTGGCTTTAGACATTGACCGGGAGGGAAGACTCAAGTCTTGGAGTGACTAGTTAGTTGAATTAAGGTAAGTGATCTCCCAAACCTTGTATTCTAGTAGGATTCATGTATTTTTTCCTTTATTGTGTGTTGGGAGTAATGGGGATGACGTAAAGAGTTCACTGTCCCCTTGATTGAACTTAATGAATAAAAAGGGGATTAAATAAAAGGCTATGTGTTGGTCATACTGTTTTGTGAATTACCTTGTTGTGACCCCTATTTGATTGATTAATGAAATGCTTTGATGGCATGAATGTGAACTTGAATTGTTTGAGCTATTGTCTCTTTCTTATGGTGTGAATTTGTCACGACCCAACCCACCAGGCCGTGCGAGAACCTACATACTACCACCTAAGTAGGAGAACCCTCTCATCCCAATAGCTACAATATGTGTAAATTAAATAAAACGGAAGTAAAATGTGCCAAATATTTTTTATAAATAAGAATTGTTAAAACAAAATCAGTTTTAAGGCTTATAAGTAATTAACACCCCCAAGGATCTAGTCTAAACAGCTACACGAGCTACTAAGAGTACAATTAGACATGATAATAAAAGACACAGCTCCCACCATGTGGAAGAAAAATAGAAGCTGCTGGAGAATTTCTTCGTCTTTACCTAATGAAACATCACCAACCTGCATCCAGAATAAGTCAAAAGACATAGCAAGAGTAGTATCAATACAAAACTCGCGTACTGGTAGACATCATTGGTCAACCCGACACCCACTACATAAAATAAGAAATCAACTAGCAGAAACATACAATAAACCACTCGCTTCTCCACCTTTATCCTCTCTTGAATACCTCAGAATTACACTAGCACCCTCACTATAACTACTAACCACCTTCTCGATCAACCTACTACTAGGCTTTTGATCATAGCCTAACCGTTCTAACACATTGAGAAGTCCACCAAATACACTATAAGCATTCCCACTAACTGCTCACGTCATACCCTTACTTCCTCTTCATATCACACACCAAGGCCACATAGCACATTACGTCAAGCTTTCTAACCACTAACACAAATCCGTTTCTCCAAGATGAAATTTGTCTAAGCATTTTCATCACGTATGCTACCACACTTCCTTGCCATTACAACACACAACCCCCTTTTCTCGGATATTAACCATTCTTGAAACATTGACTTCCCTCCGACCGTATCTCCTCCCGGTTGGGTATGTTCTTTCCGGTTCACTTTTCATCAAGGTACATATCAAGTTTGCTCATATAGAAGGACAATCAACATAAGCCCTCATAACCATATAACAACTCCGGGAAATACAACATCCATTATCATTACGAACAAGGTACAGTTTCACAAACCTCAAGGCATACAATTACATCAAATCATTGGTCATATCATAGGACCCAAACTCAAACAATTAGTATACCAGAACGTGGTACCCCATCCAAGAATTATGCCAGAACATGGCAACATATCCCATAATTATGCCGGAACGTGGAAACCGATCCAAGTTAGTTATGCCGGAACGTGGCAACCAATTTATGCCGAAACGTGTCAACCGATCCAGTCAACACACCACAATCACAATCACAAGTATATTCTCAAGTTCAAACAAATTAGTCACGATTCTTAGCATTCATCATTCATCTATCTCATTTACAACAAGTGTGATCAATAATGGAATATTTATACTCGTACATGTATCATAATGAAGCAAGAACAAACATACATCACACAATTATAGAAACACAACCATCACCTAACCCTAGATCATCATCTAAGGCTTCTTTCTAGGATTTAACCACAAAACTTTCGGTGCACGAAGGCCTACGCATGACTCCTACCATTGATTTACACATATTACATACTGAACACAGATTTTAACTACTCAATTTATAAAACCTAGCCTACATGGGCGCCAAGCAGCTGTACGGATTTTTGGTCTTCGATTATCGTTTCCAGGCTTTGTGACGATGATCTTGATCAGAAATTCGCAATCCATTGAAATCTTCATGCTAGGAATCTCTCTCTTCCTTCTTCCCAGGCTAGCAGTAGCTTTTTGAGGGTTTCTAGGGTGTTTTTATGACTAAATTAGGTATATTAGGAAGAAGGAAAAAATAGGATTTTGCATTATTTGCATTTTCTCTTGCGTATCCTGCTCTAGCGCCAACTTATCCCTCCCTAGCGTCGCCGGCCTAGAGGCATCTGGCTCGCCCTGGCGGGACAATGGCCCAGAATTTTCCTAGATTTTTGTTCTCCTAAACAACGACGGTTCGGGTCGCTACCTAATTTGCTTATGTGCATTGATTGTTGTACACTGTGGTGAGGCGTGTGATATAAAGTCGATGGAATATGATTTCGACTAGTCACGTGATATAGAGCCGATGGGAAATGGTTTCGGCTAGTGATATGATATAAATCAATGAAAGATAGTTCTGGCTAGTGATACAAAGCTGAAGAGAAATTGTTTCAGCTAGTGGTACAAAACCAATGAGAAATGGTTCTGACTAGTGATACAACACAAATGGGAAATGGTTCCAGCTAATGATATGATATAAAGACGATGATAAATTATTTCGCCTAGTGATAGGTTTTAAAGCCAATAGAAAATGGTTCGGATTAATGATATTGTTCCAAAGGGAAATGATTCCGGCAAGAGTTTGATTATTATGATTTGATGCTTATGTTTGACATATTTGTTAACTGTGATTGATGCACTAGTTACTTGTAATCGATCTACTTTATATTGAGATTAATGTACCTGATACGTGTTGATTGTTGAATTGTAACTATTGAGTTGTGATTATTGAGCCTTGTGAGTTGTGTATTGTAGAACTTTTAGGTTGGGCTAATTTCTATGCATATCTTAGTTTGAGGAGGTTCGGTTGGGATGAAAGGAGTACTCAATTTCTAACTTGTTTTTATTAGATTTCTTGTTGGGTATCGTGTTGTTGGTACTCACTCCTTGCTTCTACACTTGTTCAGGTTCCGAGCCCAGTATAGCATGATTGCTCTTACTCTCCAATTTCCAAGGCTTGCCAAGGACCTGTTGAGAGGTAGTTGCTTGTCATCCCGGCAGACCCTCTATTTCTTCTTTTAATGCGTTGTTCTAATTGAGAAATAAAGACTTGAGACTTGTACTTATTTCTTAATTCTGCACTCTATGTATTAGTGGTTTGTACATGTAACAACCAGGTTTGGGGTGTTAATAAAATGAATAAGTTTTTTGCTTTTATCTTGTTCTTGCTTTATCTTTCTACATTACTTTTGATTCTTTTGGGTTGAGGCTAATTTGTCTTAGTAAGGATAGACAAGTGTCATCACGCCCATTTTTTAGATTGTGACAAAATCACCAGTATAAATCTATACACCTACGAAGAAATATAAGGATCTTAATATAGAATTTTTTGAGGTGTTTAGCAAATATTGATGTCTTAGAGCAATAACGTGATTGTTAGAAAAAAATAATAGGAAATAAAAATTGAAGAAGAAGAAGAAGACTTTGAGGCATGTAATAGCTTTCTTTAAAGAGATATTGCATGCATACATATTGAGAAAAATACAAACAAATCCCTTCAGAATACAACAAAGCCCTATGTTTATACATGCAAATTTTTCTTAGGCTATTTCTAGAGAATATTTATATTTATAGAAGTTAAGAGATGACTTTTCATAAGATTCATGTTCTTTCATGATCAATTAACTTTTCGTATGAGTCATGTTCTTTCATGAACAAATGACTTTTCATAACAATCATGTTTTTTTCATGAACAGATGTGTCTGGTCAATTTAAGACATCTATATATTACAAAATATCCAACTCTTGTGTGAAGGGAAAAAAATTCTAATTTTTTCATGTTTAATTAGTTAAAATCAGTAATGATATTCCATATTATATATTCTATACAAGTTCGAGTGT
>NW_006239523.1:19205-21523 GCF_000226075.1 Solanum tuberosum | reverse complement strand
TTTTTTCTATATTTTACGTCACATTAGATGTTTTAGATATGACTTAAGACACTCCTAAAAAGCATAAGACCTAACTTAAATTTGTTATAATGACAAATGTGTATAGGTGATTTGAGTTTGATTTGTATTTTTTAAATAATTTTTGAAGTCTTCATTGGTAAAAAAATATATAGTAATGGAAATGGAGTTATTCTATAGATTCGTAATTACTAACTATTACCACCTTTCACGATAACTAAATGCTCCATTTATGTTACTACATGAGTTTAACTCTTTCTGAATATATATTGCTTCAAATAATATTTTTTTCACTTCCTTATGCAATATATTTGGAACCAAATAATTCTACTTGTTCTTGCATCTTGATATGTTGTTTCTTTTCATTTGCAATTATTTGGAACCAAATATTTTTTTAATTCTGGTATTATATGATCACATATGCATGATATTGAGTTTGAACTGATACAATCTTTAATTTGTTCAGAAATAAAGGTGGAAGGTCATAGTGACATGAATGAGAGAAAGAAAGTTTGATTAATGTTGTGATAGGAGGATCTGGAGAGGAAGAAATAGAGAGAAGTTCTATCGGTGACAACATAACTGGTGGTGCATCTGTAGATGAACGTGGTGAATCATCATCGAAGAGGAAGAAACCCGTTTAGGCATAATGCCGATCAGATTCAAGAGCTTGAATTGTAAGTATAATTCTAATTTATTTTGTACTTGTTTATTTGGTTATGTTAATTTTGATTTTTTGATCATTGTTTATTTTATACCATTGAGAATAGATTTTTCAAAAAGAATTCACTTCCTAACAAAAAAGTACGGCTAGAACTTGCAACAAAATTATCCATGGACATCAACCAGGTGCAAAATTGGTTTCAGAATAAAATAACCCAAGTGAAGGTGATGCATATCACATTTCTTTCCCTTAATTTATGATTTTCTTATGTGAAATTTGTATAATTGATTATAAAAATAAATTGTGTTATTTTATCAGTTGCAATTGGAATTGTACGAAAATAAGACTCTATAGCAAGAAAATGACAAGCTTTGCATAGAGAATATTGTAATGAAGGAAGCCCTGGAAAATTCAATTCGTGACAATTTTAAAGAAAACATTGATGAGAATCAAATAAAGATTGAGCATGACCAATTGGAAGATGAAGTTAAAAGGCTTACCGCCCAAGCGTACAAATTAAGCTTATTTAATAAAGATGTAGTGCAGGATAAGATGGTGTTATTGAATCTTGCTATGGATGCCTTGAATGAGCTTTTTAGGCTGTATGAGAATGATAAACCTCTTTGGGTAAGCAGTTTGGATGGAGGTGGAGAAACGTTAAATATTAAGGAATATGCTCGATTGTTTTCCCCATTAATTGGCACGAAACCTGAGCATTTCACAACGGAAGCCACAAGGGCATCAGATACAGTGGTTGAGACTAGTTTGGCATTGGTGAATACAATAATGGGTAAGGTACGTAGGCTCTTCATTTTAAATTCAATGTTTTCCTCTGTCACATTTTTTAGAACTATCATTTCCTTACCACCTACCCCTTATTTGATGTGTATAATTAGTTCTTTTTAATTAGTTGTACTCTTACTTTTACTATATTTGACAGATCTTTTATTAGTTTTTTTTAGTGGTGCTTCAATTAGTTGTTGCATATTATTTTAATCAATCAAATTTAACTTCAAGTGATGAAGACAAGTATGTGTTAACATGTTATATTTTTATTTTTGTTATGTACTGTATTGTATATATGCAGAGGCAGTGGGTAGAGATGTTTCCATGCATTGTTGGAAAAACATATACTACTGATGTGATTTCCACTGGCATAGGTGGAAATAAGAGCGGTTCTCTGTTATTGGTATTTCTATTTACTTATTATTTTGATGAAAATTACATATCTTATTTATTTTATTATTCCATGCACTAACAACTTGAAAATAATGATATGCAGATTAAAATCGAATTGCAAATCATTTCTGACCTAGTTTATGTTCGCGAAGTAAAATTTCTTCGCTTCTGTAAGAAACATGCTGAAGGTGTCTGGGCTATCGTCGATGTGTCTGTTGACACAATTCAAGAAGGTTCACAACAGAGCGAAAATGAAAATTGTCGAAGGTTCCCATCTGGCTATATTTTACAAGATATGCCAAATGGTTATTGGCAGGTAATTAAAAAAAAATTATCTTTTTATTTTATATTTCATAGGCCTTTATATTTTTGTAAATTCAATGAGCTAGATCGCTCATATTTTATTAATTTTATTCTTGTTGATTTATTTTTATTGATTTTTTTTATAATACAATCT
>NW_006239523.1:16449-18175 GCF_000226075.1 Solanum tuberosum | reverse complement strand
AACAAATACGGAGCCAGTGGGATGTCTTGTCTAATACTTGTCCCATGAAACGATTGATCAATATTTCTAAGGGTCAAACTGTCGACAGTAACATATCCCTCTTTTTTCCTCATGTGAGTGGTTAATTGTAGTGTTTTTTTGGATACATGATTGAATTAGTTTTTTTAATTAATTGTTAATTTATGAATAATCTTTTCTTTTGATTCGGACATGTAGGGTGATGATTCTGGTGCTAATCGAGTGATCTTGCAAGATACTTGCATGGATGCAACTGGATCTCTTTTGGTTTATGCTACAATTGATTCACAAGAAATTAATACCGTGATGAAAGGGGGAGACTCTTCTTGTGTGACTCTCTTCTCAAATGGAATAACAATAGTCCTGGATTGTTTTCAAGATGTTTTTACAACTAATAACTATAATGTTATTTCTGGGGAGATGAATAATGGGTTCGGTGGTGGATCGTTGGTGATTATCAGCTTTCAAATGGTGGGGAACATCTTTCCAGCTACAACTCTTTCTATGGAGTTGGTCAAAGAAGCAAATGCACTCATCTCACAAACAATTCATAAGATCAAGAGTGCTCTTAAATGCAAGTGATATTTGAAGACTATCTACCATCCATTGATATGTTATGTGTTTTGAGTCTCTACTGTCTTTCTTGATTTGGATCATCATATTATTAGATTGTACTATTTTGAGTTTATCTAAAAAAATCATATTGATATTTGATTCTCTATTGCTTATTTGATTTTGTTTTACATTAATGTTCTTGATCTCAAGCCAACTTTATAATAATCTGAGCGAAAATTAACTTTTTTTTTAAATTAACAAAATTTTGAATCTCACATTTGTTATTAAATACTATCATTTCGCATTGAACAAACACATTCACCTAATAAATATAATGTAGGTTATCGGGAAGAAAAATGATTGTATCATATATAAAACTTTGAAGTGACAACTTCGATTATTGGCTAAGTGTTGTGAAGTAGCGTTTAACTATTTGAGATTTATAGAAATTTTGAAGTGGAAGCATCCTGAGGAATATGTTTGATAAATTCATTATCATCATAGATTACTAGTAATAATAAAATGTAAATATTGGCTATATTTTCAACATAAATAAATAATTATTCTGTTTTACTTTCAAATAAATATAAGGGAAAATGCATGATTACACCCCAACCTGAACTATACAGAAAATTTCAAACACACACACTTTATATTTGTGGGAGTTTTATAACCCCTTGAACTTTTTAAAAGTTTAATAAATATTATCTTAACTACTGACTTGGAACAAATTCAACTATATTAGAAGAGTGAGTTCAAAATGAGTTGCTCGGATGGTAAGCACCTCTCACTTCCAAACCGAAGGTTGTGAGTTCGAGTCACCAAGGGAGCAAAAAGGGGTGGGATCTCCTAGGTAGGGTCAAAAATAAAAAAATAAAAAAATAAAAAAAAATAGTTCAAAATGAGTATCAACATATTTGCTTCCTGTCATTCAATTCAAATTTGAGGGCAATTGTAACTATTCAACTCCCTCTAATTTATGCCTGCAAATTTATGTGTCACTAGGAGTAGTAATTGCAGTCTTTCTAGTTTGGTACCTTTGGACCCATATTGATATGACTTCAACATCTCTTCTATTTTCCATTCTTTAGCGCAAGTGGGAGGAATTGCAGTGTTCTTTTATTTATTTTTTCCCATTCTCTCTCACTTGCAT
>NW_006239523.1:15012-16378 GCF_000226075.1 Solanum tuberosum | reverse complement strand
TTTTTTTTATGTTGCTCTCCTATATTTTTTTTAAAGATATTCTTCCTTCGTTTGAGTGAGTTTCTATTTAGGCATATAATGTATTTGGTTATGTGTCTTAATAACTTTTTATTCTTCTCTCATTGATAGTTATCTTACCTGTTTTTTATCTTCATCTTGCAATTTAATGTGTCACTAGGAGTAGTAATTGCAGTCTTTCTAGTTTGGTACCTTTTGGACACATATTGATATGACTTCAACATCTCTTCTATTTTCCATTCTTTAGCGCATGTGGGAGGAATTGCAGTGTTCTTTTATTTATTTTTTCCCATTCTCTCTCACTTGCATGTTCCATTCATCTCTATTGTAATTTTCAGGTACTCTTTTGTTATTATTTTTTTTATGTTGCTCTCCTATATTTTTTTTAAAGATATTCTTTCCTTCGTTTGAGTGAGTTTCTATTTAGGCATATAATGTATTTGGTTATGCGTCTTAATAACTTTTTATTCTTCTCTGATTGATAGTTATCTTACCTGTTTTGATCTTCATCTTGCAATTTAATAAATTAAGATAATTTATGACTTTTGTTTCTAATGTATTCTTGCTATTCATCATTTTTCAAGATATTTTTTCAAAGCAAAATTGTCATCTATGTATTGTTGGTGTGTCAAGTTAATAATCAACAACTAAAAAATACTAAGGAGTCATCATTTTTATGTGGTGTTTTTTCTCTTTCTTTATAGTTAAAGATTAAACTGGATAGTCAGCTTCATAATTTGAACTTTGACTTGTGCGTCACTTGTGGACTCTGAGTTATTGAGTTGTCCCTTGGGAGAACATATGGTTTTTCCTTTTGTACTTCTTTTGATATGGTAAAATAAAATGCTTCCACAAATATTCCTCAAATTTTGAAGTCTAAATTTTTTATGGAATTTTGATATTGTAAGTGTCAACATCCTAAAGCTACCCCAGGATGCGGACACGGGACCTAGAATCACGAGTGATACCAAGCTAACCCTGCCGGCATATCATAAGCATGCTAAAGTAAACTGAAGTAAAGAAATATTGTGCAGAAGCCAAGTCATGGGGAATACCAATATACTATCTGAATATATATAAAAACTGAGAGTTTAACAAATGCTAATAGGTCAAACTCAAGTGCTAAAGATGAAACTAACTATGTCTGAAAATAGCCTCTAACTGACTAGAATTGCTAGGACACGCCCCAGCTAAATCTAGCAAAAACTGAAACTAAGACTAAAAGCAAAGGAAACAAGTATGTCGTCCACGGAGAATGAGGACTCACCACTAATGTTGTTGAGCTGAAGATCAGGAACCGATCTATGCATGATCTAGAAGTGGAGAACCTGAACCTATATCACGAGAA
>NW_006239523.1:12797-14203 GCF_000226075.1 Solanum tuberosum | reverse complement strand
AACATGAAATGATTGAATGCAATGACGTGGTTTATAACATGCTGACACTGAAATCTGACTGTATCGGATAACATGGTCAATGCAATAGATTCTGACTGTAAGGGATCTACTAATATCCGACGTAACACCACATATGCTAAATGTGAAGTCCCATGTATATGCCCCATCGAGAGGACCCAATATACCCTGCCAGAGGTATAGAGGCATGACTGGCGTGATCACTAAAATGTAATGCCTACATAGGGCACTAATAAACCTACTGGGCACGTTCTGTGAATATTCGGGTACGCTGAACCCTAGTCCACTTGGTATTAAGCTACTCCCAATTGATTATGTATTTAACAATTTATGCCTGATTTTCTGTAATACTGAATAGCTCAAAATACTGATTTTTGCTTGATTTAGGTGAATAATTGATTAGGGTAAGTTCTAATTAGTTTACTAGGCTAAAATTGACCAAAACCACGTAGTTTCGGGACCTTGGTCCAGGGCCGGCAGTGGACCTTGGTCCAGTAGCTACTGATTTCGGGACTCCTTACTATGATCCACTTCACGGACCGTGTGAAGGATCACAGACCGTGAAGGTCTTCGTGGTCCTTCACCTGGGCTAAGGGCTACACTGGCTAGACTACACGGAAGCCACCACGGCTTATCGTCAAGACCACGGCCCATGAGGGTCCCCATGGTCTGATGTCTGATCCCGATGGATTCTGTTTGACTTCCAAGATTACTAGTACGGCTAGTGAGGTGGTCCACAGCTCGTGAAGGGCTCTGTGGTCCACCCCGACTAGAAGGTAATGGAGTCCACGGGCAGGTCAACGGACCGTGGACCCTATCACTGTCCGTGAACCCTACCGTGGTTCACCGATTCTGGTGATTTTCTACTGCATTTTTTAAGTCTGGGTTTCGAGGTGTTACAGTAAGCTTACTCAAATTGATAAATAAATTCAACTAAATAATATTTGCATTTCTTTGATTTCCATGTTAACATTTATTATTTCTAATTAGTTGAACTATTGCAAATAGAACAAAGATTCTGCCATTGAGGTTGAAAGATAGTTGTCTTAATTAGTTTTATTTTACTTAACATTTTATTTTATCATTTGATTTTCCCGGGGGGTTTTGAAGCAAAGGAGACCTCAAATGCTTTCTTTCTGCCACATTGCGTTGTAGTTTTGAAAATCCAGATTGAAGAAAATCAAGAATATATACCACTCGCTTCTCCACCTTTATCCTCTCTTGAATACCTCAGAATTACACTAGCACCCTAACTATAACTACTAACCACCTTCTCGATCAACCTACTACTAGGTTCTTGATCATAGCCTAACCGTTCTAACACATTGAGAAGTCCACCAAATACACTATAAGCATTCCCACTAACCGCTCACGTCATACCCTTACTT
>NW_006239523.1:0-4319 GCF_000226075.1 Solanum tuberosum | reverse complement strand
AACCGATCCAAGTTAGTTATGCCGGAACGTGGCAACCAATTCAAGTTAGTTATGCCGGAACGTGTCAACCGATCCAGTCAACACACCACAATCACAATCACAAGTACATTCTTAAGTTCAAACAAATTAGTCACGATTCTTAGCATTCATCATTCATCTATCTCATTTACAACAAGTGTGATCAATAATGCAATATTCATACACGTACATGTATCATAATGAAGCAAGAACAAACATACATCACACAATTATAGATCACAACTATCACCTAACCCTAGATTATCATCTAAGGCTTCTTTCTAGGATTTAGCCACAAAACTTTCGGTGCACGAAGGCCTACGCATGAATCTTACCATTGATTTACACATATTACATACTGAACACAGATTTTAACTATTCAATTTATAAAACCTAGCCTACATGGGCGACAAGCAGCTGTACGGATTTTTGGTCTTCGATTATTGTGTTCGGACTTTGTGACGATGATCTTGATCTGAAATTCACAATCCATTGAAATCTTCATGCTAGGAATCACTCTCTTCCTTCTTCCCAGGCTTGCAGTAGCTTTTTGGGGGTTTCTAGGGTGTTTTTATGACTACATTAGGTATTTTAGGAAGAAAGAAAAAATAGGATTTTGCATTATTTGCATTGTCTCGCCTATCCTGCTCTAGCGCCAACTTATCCCTCCCTGGCGTCGCCGCCCTAGAGGCATCTGGCTCGCCCTAGTGGGACAATGGCCCAGAATTTTCCCAGATTTTTGTTCTCCTTAATAATGACGGTTCGGGTCGCTACCTAATTTGCTTATGTGCATTGATTGTTGTACACCGTGATGAGGCGTGTGATTTAAAGTCGATGGAATATGATTTTGACTAGTCATATCATATAGAGCCGATGGGAAATGGTTTCAGCTAGTGATATGATATAAATCAATGAAAAATAGTTCTGGCTAGTGATACAAAGCTGAAGAGAAATTGTTTCAGCTAGTGGTACAAAACCAATGAGAAATGGTTCTGACTAGTGATACAACACAAATGGGAAATGGTTCCAGCTAATGATATGATATAAAAACGATGAAAAATTGTTTCGGCTAGTTATAGGTTATAAAGCCAATGGAAAATGGTTCTGATTAATGATATTGTTCTGAAGGGAAATGATTTCGGCAAGAGTTTGATTATTATGATTTGATGCTTATGTTTGACATATTTGTTAACAGTGATTGATGCACTAGTTACTTGTGATCGATCTACTTTATATTGAGATTAATGTACTTGATACGTGTTGATTGTTGAATTGTGACTATTGAATTGTTATTATTGAGCCTTGTGAGTTGTGTATTCTAGAACTACATGATTGCTCTTTCTCTCCCATTTCCAAGGCTTGTCAAGGACCTGTTGAGAGGTAGTTGCTTGTCATCCCGGCGGACCCTCTATTTCTTGTTTTAATGCGTTGTTCTAATTGAGAAATAAAGACTTGAGACTTGTACTTATTTCTTAATTCTGCACTCTATGTATTAGTGGTTTGTACATGTAACAACCACGTTTGGGGTGTTAATAAAATGAATAAGTTTTTTTCTTTTATTTTGTTCTTGCTTTATCTTTCTACATTTCTTTCGATTCTTTTGGGTTGAGGCTAATTTGTCTTAGTAAGGATAGACAAGTGTCATCACGTCCATTTTTTAGATTGTGACAAAATCACCCAGTATAAATCTATACACCTACGAAGAAATATAAGGATCTTAATATAGAAATTTTTGAGGTGTTTAGCAAATATCGATGTCTTGGAGCAATAACGTGATTGTTAGAAAAAAATAATAGGAAATAAAAATTGAAGAAGAAGAAGACTTTGAGGCGTGTAATAACTTTCTTTAAAGAGATATTGCATGTATACATATTGGGAAAAATAAAAACAAATCCCTCCAGAATCCAACAAAGCCCTATGTTTATACATGCAAATTTTTCTTTAGGCTATTTCTAGAGAATATTTATATTTATAGAAGTTAAGAGATGAATTTTCATAAGATTCATGTTATTTCATGATCAAATAACTTTTCATATGAGTCATGTTCTTTAATGAACAAATGACTTTTTACAACAATCATGTTTTTTTCATGAAAAATTAACAGTGCATCGTCCCATCATAGTGCAACAATATGTAATTATTTAATATTTAATAAATAGTAATGATATTCCATATTATATATTCTATACATATTCGAGTGTCTACTTGTGCACAGTCAAAGTTGAAGGACATAAATATAAAATAAAGTTAATTAAAAGGGCATATTTATGGATTATATCAGTTGGTCAAACATCTTTATCATTATCTTTTGGTAAGTGAGTAGGGAAAACAACTCATAGTTGACTCATTTCTCCTTCCAATCTAGAGAAAACTTGTAGTATATATAGCTACTACTAATCATATTTTTTAGACCATTCTAAAAATGCTTCACTAAGTTAATCAAGTAGTTGTATTCTTGAGTCTTCCCATTGATTTCTTCAAGTACTAAGCATCAACTTGTATGCGTCACTACAAATGCAAGTATTTTTGTAAATTCATTAAATTAATTACCCCATATATACCTTGTATGTCTTCATTCTAAACATCAACTTTTAATGATCTCCAAGTCTAAAGTTTTTTATTCTGTGGAGAGTTAACAAGGTTGTTTTTTGTTGGTTTATAGATCTTATAAGTTATCAATGTAACTTTTGTGATATATGGGATATTTTTGGGGAACATCTTATAAAATAATAAATAGTTCAACATGAGTTTAAGATGCGAAAATAAAGAATTTTTTCGAGATCTTTCAAATTCTTTTTCATCTTTAATTAGATCTTTGAAATTCTTTTTCATCTTTAGTCAAATATATTTGAAATTTCTTTAGTGACACGATGAAGTATAAATTGAAATATATGGGGTTTCAAATTTTAGGTTTCATGAAAATAAGAATATTTTGATAAAAATTGTTTTCTGGTTTTAAAATATCATTTGGTGTGAATTTAGAATAGATATTTCTACCATCCTTTTCATCAAAAATTGTCGTTTACGATTTATTTTATCACCCTTTTCTCTCTTCTTTTTGTTATCCATAGGTCTCAACTGAATTTGTCTCTTGTGGACAAGCAATAATAACGACTATGTGTTAACCCTAGATAAATTTGAATTGACTACGTGAATATTCACTAATTTTGCTATTTGGTATAAGCTCAACATAGATAATTAACTAATACGATATATTTTTCTATATTTTACGTCACATTAGATGTTTTAGATATGACTTAAGACACTCCTAAAAAGCATAAGACCTAACTTAAATTTGTTATAATGACAAATGTGTACAGGTGAATTGAGTTTGATTTGTATTTTTAAACAATTTTTGAAGTCTTCATTGGTAAAAAAATATATAGTAATGGAAATGGAGTTATTGCTCCATTTGTTATAATGACAAATCTATGCATGATCTAGAAGTGGAGAACTTGAACCTATATCACGAGAAGATGTAGCACAAAGTATGTGTCAGTACTTGAAAAGTAATTGAGCATGCATGATAGGATAAAGTTGAACAACATACATAACTGAACAAAGCATATAACTGAGCAATGATATGAGATAAGCATGATACTATACTAAAAATAACTGAACATGAAATGATTGAATGCAATGACGTGGTTTATAACATGTTGACATTGAAATCTGACTGTAACGGATAACATGGTCAATGCAATAGATTCTGACTGTAAGGGATATACTAATAACTGACATAACACCACATAAGCTAAATGAGGAGTCCGATGTATATGCCCCATCGAGAGGACCCAATATACCCTGCCAGAGGTATAGAGGCATGACTGGTGTGATCACTAAAATGTAATGCCCACATAGGGTACTAATAAACCTACTGGGCACGTAGTTATGGGAATATTCAGGTACGCTGAACCCTAGTCCAATTGGTATTAAGCTACTCCCAATTGATTATGTATTTAACAATTTATGCCTTATTTTCTGTAATACTGAATAGCTCAAAATACTGACATGCTAACTGAAAATGCAACATTAATGTACTAATAATGAAACATTCGAAACTAAGGCATGTATAAATGAAATAACTGGCCTAGCATGTGTAATTCATGATCAAAAAGATCTATATAGCTAGGGTTCTGAATTTATGAAGGAATCTATGCAAAACAATACTAAAATCATGATAATCTGATTTGGATCATTCCAACAGCTAAAAACCCAATAATTTATCATATTAAAACAACCCTAGGTCTAGATAATATTAAGTGACTCAAGATTCTGACTGAAATCTAGGGACCTAATGG
>NW_006239522.1:263538-264653 GCF_000226075.1 Solanum tuberosum | reverse complement strand
CATACACTAGAGTCAGAACCTGAGAGAGACAAAAACAAAAAAAAAACAAAAGTAAAATTAGGAAATATTTGACTAACGTTCAATATTGTAGTTCAAAATAAATCTAAAAGCCAGATTCCCCGGCAGCAGCGCCAAAATTTGATACGCTCAAATTACACCTCCTTACAGAAGTATAAGCGATCGTTATCAAGTAAAGAACCCAACTTGTAGGTTGGGATCGATCCCACGAGGAAAATGGTTTAGACTTTACTTAACTAATAATTATATTCAATTAGTCAAGTTATTTCCAGAAACAGATAATAAAAGGGGGGTTGTGTTTGTGTAAAACAAATAGCAAGAACTTAATAAGTAATCAACAATCAAACTCAACTTTGGTTGTTATCAAGATAAGAGAAATAACTAGGGTATACGTGTTCCCCACAATCTCATAACGCAGCAATCCTAGTAACAGCAATCATTTTCTAGTGTATTACATGAAAAGTAATAAGTTAGGTATATCTAAATCCTTGGTCCGGCATCTAGAGAATTTCACCCCGCACCTTGGTCCGGCTACGTGTGTATAATTTACTAACCCTTACCTTTACCTCATATTAGACATCATAATCGATGTTTGGCTTAGTTATTACTTCGCACCAATCGACACTAGCCTATTAGATAGTATCACACTAAATCTATGTTGATAATTCTTTTCTTGTTAATTACCTCCTTGGTCCGGCAAGTAGTAACAAGGCGAGTTCTAACGTTGGCCACCGTTAAAAAGACTTCTAAACGAAAGAATTATCAATGCATGCAAAACACTATTCAAGAATCACTTATTTACTATTCATACTTTGTTAATCGATCATGGTTCCCACAACCCTAGTTGTGAATTTAGTTACTCATATTGGCAAGAACACAATTCATAATTGTAGATGAAGAAATCATGAACTTACGTAGAGAGAATAATAAACCCAGAAATTTTACTTGAATTGCAAAGTCAAAAATCTTCAAAACGAACTTGGGAAATCAATAATTGCTAGGGTTGCAAACTAATCTCCAAAGTTACAAAGTAAAACTAGAATAATAATGTCTAACCCCCAAAAACGAGGTTTACATGCCCTATTTATAGAAAAAAA
>NW_006239522.1:256907-263461 GCF_000226075.1 Solanum tuberosum | reverse complement strand
AGAATCTTCAAAAATCGGGTACTGGAACCCTCGCAGTATCACTCTATGGATCAACAGTATGGTCCGTAGATCAGTCTACGGACCGTCAATGGGCGTCGTGGTTCCACACTTGGTCAGATTTCCCTGATTTATCCTCACTATCATGCCTGCTGATCTACGGTCATAACCTACGGACCGTGGATAGATCTACGGTCCGTAGATCACCTCCGTGGATGCCCCTTTTCTGCAATTCCTTCAGCTGTCTCTACACATCCTGCACCTGAACGTCTTTCCTGCAAAACATGGTAAAAACACATCAAAACCAATATAAAAAGGCCTTAGACACACACAACTAGTAAGTGAAACGTATTAGAAATACCGTAAACTCACGGTATATCACAACACTGCGAGGGGTCTTGCATCACTCTGCTCTTCCAAAATGACACGGGAGGCCTATATGTCTGAAGGACTAAAAGAGATAATTGGATCCATGTAAATCCAATCAAAGGCGCCTTAGCAGTTAACATAGGTGACTTGTTGCAGATCATGAGCAATGGTTAATGCAAGAGTATCAAGCATTGTGTAGCAGTTGATTCGAGCAGCGCTCGAATATCTGTACCGTTATTTGTGAATGCTAGCCATAACAGTATCATTGGTCCATTTCCATAAATGCTGAAAGATGGAGAAAAATGAGTGTACAAACATGTCTTGCATTCTGATTATTAGGATTATTTCTATCATAAAAGGCCTTCTGGAAAAGCATCACTAGATTTTGAAAAATTTGAGATTTTAATTTACAAATTTCTTCTTGTGTGAATGTTATTTTATTGTAAAATTTGTTATCATGTATAGAGAAAAAGTCTCTCTTTACAAATCTAGTGAGTTGGTATGATTGTGTCGTTATCTTGTTTTGTTCTAATGATTTACTAATCTTATTTTATCCTTTATCCTACTTTTCATTTATAATAACTTTACCCCATATTTGTTTCTTTATAATATAGTAAGTTTATTCTTCTAATCAAAGATGTGTAACACTGTGATAATTTTAAACTTGAACTCTATAATTTGAAAATGGGTTTTCTTTAAAGCAGATACCGAATATAGAATAAGAAATAACATGTACTCATGATGAGTAGTAATTATCTCCGCCATCAATTATAGATCTCGAGTTTAGAAATGTATTTGAATTCAATTTTAAATAGGATACTGAATACAAAAAATGAGGGGAAAAAACACCTACTTATATTACGCTTATCATATTTTATGATCGTGACTACTAGTAACTATCTCCATCATTAACTAGAGATTTCGAGTTTAGAATGAATTTACTTTCACATCTAAGAGTGGTATGAAATATAGGGTGACAAAACCCCTCAATCATCAAATAGGTTGTCTCTCAATGACGAAAACTGCTATCATATGTCGAGTTTTGATTATCAAATTCAACATAAATTCTACAAAAAATTCACCATAACGACAAAAGCTCATTCATGAAAATATGATTCTTTAAATCCATCCAAGTTTGGCCTGATCATTGCCCCATTTATTTACTAGCTCAACTCCTTAAAAAATTTAGTTGATATGTTTTAGAATGTAGTTTCCGACCTTTCAACCAGAATAAATAAGTGTATAATTTCACATTTCTGGAATTTTGAGCATTTGGCAGGGTTGAAAGGTTGAAATTCAATTATTTCACATTTTACACTATCTAACACGTTTGGAGAGAAGTTAATTAATGTATCAATTTTCTAGCAAACAAAGAACACAGATATGAAGAAGATTTAGTAATTTTTAAGGAAATGCACTCAAGCATATGAAATTTTTTCTTCTAAAAGATTTAAGTAATACTGCTTTAATGACTTTTTAAAGCTTTTTCCTATTTACTAAAAAAATAAAAAATAATAAACATTTGATATATGTTCCGATCAAGTATTCTCAATTAACATAATGATTTATAGCTATAAAATTATAATATTAAAAGTAGAATAAAATATTAAATTATAGTAGCACTATTTTACTGATATTTTTTTATTGATATAATAGAGTACAAGCATTTATGGTAATACATTGACTTTCCTTCAATAGAAAAATAAACTTCAAATAATTTAAGAAAATTCGGGCAAAACCCTAACACCCATCCCCACTCAAACCAACCATCAAAACTCCAAATCTCCTTCTTCCATCATTTCATAGACAACCCTTTTCCCCTCCCTCCCCCACAAACACCCCTCTCAAACCGCCATAGAAAAACCCCAAATTTCCTTGTTCCATTACTACACACTAATCAAGATTCAACACACAAATGACTTCATCAAAATTTGAAATATATGATGACATACTTGATTTTGTAATCAAGAAAGCAAATGAAATAAAAGGTCTAGTAGGCAGAAGCCTTAAAATTATCCCAAATCAATGTATTCAACCAAATGAACATAGACTAGACAAACCCCAAATTGACAATCAACAATCAATCCTAACAATTGATTTATCAAATTTTTATGATTAGAATGTTGAAAAATCAATTCAAGAAGCAGCAGCCAAGTGGGGTTGCTTCCAAATCATCGATCTTGGGATCCCAATTAAGGTTCTTGAAGATTTGAAAGATGCAGCACACAAGTTCTTTGAATTGCTAGCTGAAGAAAAAGTTAAGTATTGTAAAGAAAGTTATAGTGCTGGTGAATCTACCTTGATGTTTTGGAGTGCTATTGATGAGAAAAATGAAAAAGTTTTGGAGTGGAGGGATAGTATAAAACATGGTTGTAATCCACAAAATGATAGCAATCTTTGGCCCCCTCAAACAAGGTAAGTTTTTGGGTTTTCAATTCTGTGTAATTTATAGGTGACGTGTTTTTGAGTAAGTATGAAACATAACTCTAGTATTACTTTTTTCATGAGTTTCATAGCTTTAACCGTAAGGTGTTTGCATTTTCTGTCTAAACTATAGTTAGCTTTTTATCAAAACAAATCTCGAAACGTACAAGACCAAGTGTCTCAATAAAATCACAAAAGGTTGTGTCACAAGTTAATTAGGCTTAAAATTTCGTAAAAATGGCGACTGACTCATTCATTTTGAGATGTGATTTGATAGTTAAGTGATGACAGTCAGATTGGAGACTTTCAAAAATATGATACTTCAGGCGTGTTTTTCACTATTATCTATAAATTTTATCAAGGTGTATATAACTCAAATTAGAATTATATTGCATGCGTAGGAATTTTTTCTATCCGTTTTCCAATAATATATCTAGTACAATTGCACAAGTAGGATATGGAGAGGATAGGTTATACGTTGATCTTATTTCTACCTTTGTGGGGTTAAAACGTTGTCTCTGATGGACTATGGAAACACTCTTAGTGAAATTCTTTACTTTGACATTAAATTACCTTGCCATTAAATTATGTACGCTCTTAACGAAATTCCCGACTTTGTCACTGATTTATAGGTACCAAGTCTTGTAGTACCAAAAGTGGGTCAAACCACTTGCTAAAAATTTGTTAGAGGTTTTATTGAAGGGTCTCAATGTCAATGAAATTGATGAATCTTTAGAACCTCTCTTGATGGGAACTATGAATGCCAACATGAACTATTATCCATCATTCCAAAAACCAAGTATCACCATGGGGGCTCGCCGACACTGCGACGGGTCGTGTATCACTCTGCTCTTCCAAGACGACACGGAAGGCCTATATGTCAGAGGAACTAAAGGAAATAATTTGATCCATGTAAATCCAATCAAACGCGCCTTAGCGGTTAACATAGGTGACTTGTTGCAGATCATGAGCAATGATCGATACAAGAGTATCAAGCATTGTGTAGCAGTTGATTCGAGCAGGGCTCGAATATCGGTACCGCTATTCATGAATGATAGCCTTAACAATGTCATTGGTCCATTTCCCCAAATGCTGAAAGATAGAGAAAACCAATGTTCAAACATGTATTGCATTTTGATTATTGGGATTATTTTTACCATAAAAGGCCTTTTGGAAAAGCATCACTAGATTTTGTTAAAGTTCGATATTTTAATTTAAAAATTTCTTCTTATGTGAATGTTATTTTTTTTTCAAATTTGTTATCATGTAATGACAAAAGGTCTCTCTTTACATAACCATTGAGTTGGAATGATTGTGTGGTTATCTTATTTTGTTCTAATGATTTACTAATCTTATTTTATCATTTATCCTACTTTTCGTTTATAATAACTTTACCCCATATTTTTTTCTTTATAATATTGTACGTTTATTCTTCTAATCATTGATGTGTAACACTGTGATAATTTTAAACTTGAACTCTATAATTTAAAATGGGTTTTCTTTAAAGCGGATACCGAATATAGAATAAGAAAAAGCATGTGTTCATGATGAGTAGTAATTATCTCCGCGATCAATAATAAATCTCAAGTTTAGAAATGTATTTAGATTCAGTTTTAAATAGGATAATGAATACAAAAAATGAGGGGCAAAAACACCTACTCATATTACACCTATCATATTCGAAGATCGTGACCGGTAGTAACTATATCCTTAATTAACATTAGATTTTGAGTTTAGAATGAATTTAATTTCACTCCTAAGAGTCGTATCAATATAAAGTGACAAAACCCCTCAATAATCAAATAGGTTGTCTCTCAATAACGAAAACTGGTATCATATGTCGAGTTTGATTATCAAATACGATGTAAATTCTACAAAAAATTCACCATAACGACAAAAACTCGTTCATGAAAATATGATTCTTTAAATCCATCCAAGTTTGGCCTGATCATTGCCCCATTTATTTACTAGCTCAACTCATTAAAAAATTGTGTTGATATGTTGTAGAATGTAGTTTCCGACCTTTTAACTATTATAAATATGTGTATAATTTCACATTTCTTGAGTTTTGAGCATTTGGTATGGTTGAAATTCAATTATTTCACATTTTACACTATATAATACCTTTGAAGAGAGGTTAATTAATGTATCGATTTTCTAGCAAAAAAAGAACACAAATATGAAGAAGATTTAGTAATTTTTAAGGAAATGAACTCAAGCATATGAAGTTTTTTCTTCTAAAAGATTAAAGTAATACTGCTTTTATGACTTGTTAAAGCTTTTTCCTATTTACTAAAAATATATTACACATTTGATATATGTCCCCATCAAATATTCTCAAATGTCATAATAATTTATACCAATAAAATTATAATATTAAAAGTAGAATAAAATATTAAATAATAGTAGCACTATTTTACTGATATTTTTTATGGATATAATTGAGTACAAGCATTTATGGTAATACATTGACTTTCCTTCAACAGAAAAATAAACTTCAAACAATTTAAGATAATTCGGGCAAAACCCTAACACCCCTCCCCCCTCAAACCCACCATAAAATCCCCAAATCTCCTTCTTCCATCATTTCATAGACAACCCTTTTCCCGTCTCTCCCCCACACACACCCCTCTCAACCCACCATAGAAAAACTTCAAATTTCTTTGTTCCATTAGTACACACTCATCAAGATTCAACACACAAATGACTTCATAAAAATTTCAAATAAATAATGACATACTTGATTTTGTAATCAAGAAACCAAATGGAATAAAAGGTCTAGTAGACAGAAGCCTTGAAATTATCCCACATCAATGTATTCAATCAAAAGAACACACACTAGACAAATCCCAAATTGACAATCAAGTATCAATCCCAACAATTGATTTATCGAATTTTTATGATTTGAATGTTGAAATATCAATTCAAGAAGCAGCAGCCAAGTGGGGTTGCTTCAAAATCATCAATCATGGGATCCCAATTGAAGTTTTTGAAGATTTGAAAGATGCAGCACACAAGTTCTTTGTATTGCCTAAAGGAAAAGTTAAGTATCGTAAAGACAGTTATAGTGCTGGTGAATCTACCTTGATGTTTTGGAGTGCTATTGGTGAGAAAAATGAAAAAGTTTTGGAGAGGAGGGATAGTATAAAACATGGTTGTAATCCACAAAATGATAGCAATCTTTGGCCTCCTCAAACAAGGTAAGTTTTTTGGGTTTTCATTTCTGTGTAATTTATAGGTCTCGTATTTTTGAGTAAGTAAGAAGCATATCTCTAGTATCACATAACACATCATTCTTAATTTATTACCCACCCTCCTGGTCTTTCCACGATGATACGAGTAAATTTAGACGTTACAAAATGTCGGGGTGTTACATCCATTCCCCCTTAGAAACATTCGTCATCGAATGAAAAATCTGAGTCATGCGGTTCAGTACTTAGGAGTTGCCAAAATTTAGGCAGTGTATCCTCTGCAAATGTCATTATCCAAGAACCTGAAATGCAAAATTTCTAACCTAGACGTCTCACATGATGACGTAAATTGCTAAGCGCTATAGCTTCACCATAACAGTGCGAGCAGATATACAACGACAACCACAATAATAATAATAATAATAATAAGCAATAGTATTTATATATATATATATATAATCAAATAGGTATCTTACCTTACTACCCTAATATAAACTGATATGCCATCACCCTGGGGTATGAAACAAGTGAGGATATTTGGACCTCATGCCATCCTCAGCTTCCCAGGTCACC
>NW_006239522.1:242960-256892 GCF_000226075.1 Solanum tuberosum | reverse complement strand
TTCCTCCACAATACTTTAACCGAAGCCACTTCTTTGGTCTTTAATTTACGGACCTGCCGATCTAAAATGGAAACTGGAGTTTCCTCGAAGGACAACTCATCTGTGATCTGAACATCCTCAACTGGGACAACCCGAGAAGGGTCTCCTACGCACTTCCGTAGCATCGATACATGGAAAACTAGATGAACAAATTTTTGCCCCGAAGGCAATTCTAACTCATAAGCCACTCGTCCTACCCTTCGAAGGATCCGGTATGGCCCAATAAATCTTGGACTAAGCTTTCCCTTTTTGGCAAATCGTATAACACCCTTCATAGGTGAGACTTTTAAGAATACCCAGTCATCGACACAAAACTCTAAGTCCCTTCGTCGCACATCTGAGTATGACTTCTATTGGCTTTGAGCTGTTAGCAACCTCTCTCGAATGAGCTTAACTTGCTCCACTGTCAGCTATACTAAGTCGGGTCCAATCAACCCTGACTCACCTACCTCGAACCATCCAATGGGGGATCTACATTTTCTCCCATACAAAGCCTCATAAGGTGCCATCCTGATGCTGGAATGATAACTATTATTGTATGCGAACTCAATAAGAGGTATTGGAGTGATAACTATTATTATATGCGAACTCTATAAGAGGCAAGTGGTCATCCCAACTTCCCTTGAAGTCAAGTGCGCACGCCCGTAACATATCTTCGAGTGTCAATATTGTGCACTCAGCCTAGCCATCTGTTTGAGGGTGAAAGGTTGTACTAAGATTAACCTGTGTCCCCAGTCATTTCTAGAAGGACTTCTAGAAGTTGGCAGTGAATAGTGCTCCTCTATCAGAGATAATAGATACTGGGACACCGTATAGCCTAACAATTTCCCTAATATAGAGCCATGCATAGTGTTCGGCCATAAAAGTAGCCCTGACTGGTAGGAAGTGGGCTAATTTTGTTAGTCTATCAATAATTACCTAAATAGAGTCAAACTTGTGATGCGATCGAAGTAACCCTATAATAAAATCTATATTAATTGCTTCCAACTTCCACAAAGGAATGGCTATCTCCTAAACTAGCCCAGTGAGCTTTTGGTGCTCAACCTTCACTTGTTGGCAGTTAGGACACTATGCCACAAACTCAGCAACATCCTTCTTCATCCTGCGCCACCAAGAGATCTCCTTAATATCATGGTACATTTTCATCGAACCAGGGTGAATAGAATAACGGTAATGATGTGCCTCTTCCGTAATCCAATGCAGAAGCCTGCAACATTCGGAACACACAATCGACCACTATATCTAAGGACTCCATCTCTTGCTATATCAAATGCTAATGTATGTTGATTCTGAGCCTTGGCTCTGAGCTTCTCTAAGCTAGGATCCTCTTGTTGCCGTGATTTTACTTCTATAACTAGAGATGATACGACTGTGTCCTAAATTGTTACCCCACTATCTTTTGCCTCTAACAATCTGACTCCCAAGCTAGCTAACTGATGAAGCTCTCCCGTTAGCTCACGCTTCTCAACATCTAAATATGACAAACTACCCATAGATCTTTGACTGAGGGAATCAGCTACCACATTTGCCTTTCTTGGATGTTATAAAATGTCCACGTCGTAGTCTTTCAGTAAATAAAGCTATCGACGTTGTCACAGATTTAACTCCTTCTATCTAATGATATATTGAAGGCTTTTATAATCTGTGACGATGTCAACATGAATGTCATACAAATAGTGTCTCCAGATCTTTAGCGCATGCACAACCGCAGCCAACTTTAAATCGTGGGTCGGATAGTTCTTCTCATGCTTTCTCAACTTCCTTGAAGCATATGTGATAACCTTACCATGTTGCATTAGAACGCATCCCAACCCAACACCAGAAGCATCACATTACACCGCATAGCCTTCTGAACCATTTGGCAATGCAAGAACTGGTGTTGATGTCAACCTGTCCTTCAGCTCATGGAAACTATGCTCACAAGCCTCAGTCCACTAGAACTTAGCTGCTTTTTTAGTCAGCTTCGTTAATAAGGCTGAAATTGAAGAAAACCCCTTTACAAACCTTCTATAGTACCCAGCTAACCCTAAGCAACTACGAACCTCAGTCGGAGTCATGGGTCTGGGCCAAGTCTTTACGGTCTCAATCTTTTGTGTATCAACCGCAATGCCTGCATCTGATACAATATAGCTTAAGAAAGCTACAGAGTCCAACCAGAACTCGCACTTAGAAAACTTTGCATAAAGTTCTCAGTCTCGAAGAACCTGAAGGACTGCTCACAGATGATTTGCATACTCATCTTTTGAACGTGAATACACCAAAATATCATCAGTAAATACAATCACAAACAAGTCTAGATACGGCCTGAATATACTATTCATCAGGTCCATGAACACTATTGGGGCATTAGTTAATCCAAAAGACATTACCAAGAACTCGAAGTGTCCATATCTACTTCTAAAAGCTGTCTTTGGAACATCTTTCTCCCGCACTCATATCTGGTGGTACCCTGATCTTAAATCAATCTTTGAGAAACACTTAGCACCTTGTAACTGATCAAACAGGTCATCTATCCTTGGAAGGGGATACTTATTCTTTATAGTTGCCTTATTCAGCTGTCGCTAATCGATACACATTCTTAGTGAGCCATCTTTCTTCCTTACGAACAACACTGGTGCACCCCATGGTGAAGCACTAGGCCTAATAAAGCCTTTATCCAGCAAGTTTTTCAGCTGATCCTTCAACTCCTTGAGCTCAGCAGGAATCATTCTATAAGGAGGGATAGATATGGGTTGTGTACTTGGTAGCATATCGATAGCAAAATCAATTTCCCGTTCTGGAGGGATACTAGGGAGTTCGTATGTAAATACATCTAGAAACTCATTAACTACCGGAATAGACTAAAGAGTCGGTGGTTCGGCATCTATATCATGAATGTGAACAAAATGATAAATACAACCCTTGATAATCATCCTCCTTACCTTAAGATAGGAAAAAAACCTACCTTTCGGTGTTACTGTATCGCCTTTCCATTCCAGAACTGCCTCTCCTGAAAAGTGGAATCTAACAATCTTTGTTCGGCATTCAACATTAGCACCATAAAACGCTAACCAGTCCATACCCATAATGACGTCGAAATCGACCATCTCTAACTCTACGAGATCTACAAAGGTCTGACGATCGATAATTTCTACCGTGCTACCTCGATAGACTCTCCTGGCAACAATAGACTCACCAACTGGTGTAGATACAATAAAGGGTCGATCTAATGACTCTGATACTATACATAACCTTCCCACAATAAATGGAGTAACATAAGACAAAGTAGATCCAGGATCTATCAAAGCATAAACACAATGGGAGCAAACAATCAATGTACATGTCACAACATCTGGTAATGACTCTGAGTCTTATCGGTTGTTTAATGAATATGTACCGTTCTGTCCACTACCAGAACTAGATGCTCCCTCTTTGCCTCCACCTCTACCTCTACGTGTTGAATTCTGGGGTCCACGCCCTGTAGACTGTGCTGATGAGAAGGAACTTACTGCTGACCTGGTCGACTGACCTATACCACCCTGACCTATGGTAAGGAAGTTTCTCCACCCATGCCCCTCCTGTCCACAATAATAACAACTTGTGGAACCCTGTCTGCACCTCTCAAAATGCATCATACTGCCTGTAGCGCAACATGGCGAGGATGTTCTAGCCTGGCCCAAACACTTCTCCTGCTGCTAGCCTGATGCTCGTGAACCCTCACTTGGGCCTGACTATTCTTGACAATCAAATTTACTACCCTAGAACTGCTATGGTGGAGATCTAGGTGGCCTAATAGAATATCGGGGTATGGGACCACCTTGAAAATCTCCATGCGAACCAGCGGGCCTAGCCCTCTTATGTCTCTCTCTCTCGACCCTCTCACTCGTATATTGTAGATATTAGCGATCCTCTATGCCCTGTGCAAAGTCCTGAATCCGTGAGATATCTATATTATCATTTAGCGCAGCGGAAGAACAAGCCTCGATATAGTCTGAGTCAAGTCCTCCCACAAATGTACGCACATTTATCAACAAATGCTTGTGCATATTTATCTAGCCAATGAATCAAATCTCAGCCCGTACTCTCGGACACTCATGCCACCCTGTCGGAGGTTTAGAAACTGGTCCACCTAGCCATCCCTAATCTCTCGAGGCAAATAGTGATCTATGAAAGCTTCTGTAAGGATATCCCAAATGTGTAGAGATGTATCTTTTCCCCTAGAACTCTCTTAAATTTCATACCACAATACTGCAACATCACACAAAAGAAATGCTGCTAACTCAACTGACTCAGTCGCGGAGGCATGCATGACTCTGAAGATCCTATGAAGCTGATCAACAAAGTGTTGGGGGTCTTCTCTTCGATTTGTCCCTATAAACTGTGGAGGATTCAAGGCAAGAAATTCACGAACTATCGAACTTTTGGGCCCTTTAGAAGGTTCGACAACATCTGGCATAACTGTTTGGCACTGTGCAACTACTAACTATCCTAACATATATACCACACTCTTGAAATCATGATTAGATGGAATAGGAAGAACTAGAGGTGGTACTACTGGAGAAGCTGGAAGTCCTGTAGCCCTCGGAGGCTCCTAAAGATGTGGAGAAGCTATAGGGCGCTGAGAAGATGTCTGCCCCTGGGTCTCACAATGAGCTACCTCCACATGTGGTACCTTGCCAGTACCCTCGCTTGCAGTTCTATCTAGCCCCTGGCTAGTTGTGGTATGTCTAGTGTCAGTCATATTTATATGCATATAAGTATCAATTATAAGCCAGAAACCTCAACCCTTAAGACACCACTCTATAGCACGAGGTGAGCAAAAGAAGAATAGTCATTCTAACATGCCCGGTAGCTTCTTGCTTATCGGATGTGGTGCACAACACATTTATAAACAAGACTCTACTCGACATGGCTTGCAGACTCCCAAGGATACAACGTTGCTCTGATACCAAGTGTGTCACGCCACAAACTCGAGGGGCCCAATTGTCTCCTAATGCCAAAACTTAGGCCCGAGCCGACCCTACTGAACCATTTGCTACTAGCGCATGGCAGCCACACGCAATCAAGAAACAAACAAGTTTATCTCGGCTTAAAACTAAGCCCTCGGCTGGCAAGGCCCCTGTCAACTGATCTATAAAAGAAACAGCTACTCCCAGGAGATCATATAAATAAATAGCCAACTAGCACAGAAGTCCTGATTGTGACGTCGAGGCCACCATGATATCTATACCAAAACTAAAAGCAAGTATATATTAATACAATACATCAAACGGCTCATAAGTTTCAGAAAACTAACAACATAGGCCAATATGACCATAACGTAGCTATACACCCCACACACTAGTCTGCAAGCCTCTAAGAGTAGTAAATATTAGCGAGACAGGGCCCCAGCCTACCCATAAAGATATATACAACAAAAGATAACAAACCTCCTAACTCTGGCAGCTTCGGAGGAAAGGGGCTAGCCAATCGAATAAAAGTCAATCATGCTGCTGAGGAGGTCTACTCGGTCATCTGTCAGGACCTGCATGCATGAATGCAGCGCCCCCAAGGCAATGGGGCGTCAATACAAAATAATGTACAGAGTATGAAAGGCAATAGACTATGATGAGGTATCCTGATATACTGGAATAATCTGATAAATAAATCAAGGATAAGATAAGTGTACTGACCTACTCCTAAATCTAAACTTATCAAGAATAATAAAACAGCAACCTAACCAAGCCCCCATAAGCTCGGCAGGTACAAACAGCACACAAAACCACCTACTCAGGCCCCCATAAGCCCGGAAGGTGCCATTCAGCCTATATACCCCTATCAGTAGTCCCCCTAGCCCCGTAGGTAGTCACATGCCCTCTTAGGCATTAATATAGCCCCGTAGGCAGAACATAGCTCTCTTAGGCATCAACATAGCTTATAGACAACTCATAGCCCTCTTAGGCAACAACATGGCCCTGTAGGAAGCACATATCCTTCTTAGGCGGCAATATAGACTTGTAGGCAACTCATAGCCCTTTTAGGCATCCATATAGCCATGTAGGCAGAACATAGCCCTTCTAGGCATAGATCACATTCCTGCAGCTAACCACAATATCCCCAAGGGCAACAATAACAATCCAATCACTAAAAGCGAGCACTTTAGTTATAAGAAACCTATACAAATATCCTCTAAGTCGTGTCCAACATAGGGACGCTACTAACTGAATAAGAATCTCGACAAGGGAGGATTATATCAATTCAAGCAGCCAACAATCAACAATCACGGCTACAAGTATATCAAGGATAACAACTGAAATACATTGCTTCTAAGCTTTAAGGAACATGTTGTAAGTAGGGAATAGCCTTAATATACCTTTTTCGCTGAATTCACGTGTCCTAATAACTTTAATCACAACCCCCCTTGATACTACAACAAGGCAGGATCATAATCCACACAAAATAATAGAAGATACAACAAAAATCCGATAAAAGATATGTATTTCCGTCGCAAATTTTTATTTGTGACTTACCAAAGCTAGAGTTGATGAAAGAAGGGTCTTACCTTGATTATAAGTTTGTAATACACCTCAAAACTTTAAAATATGCCCAAACCCCTGCTGTCCACACACCAAAGTACGATCAAAGTTTCTAACACACCTCAAAACTTTAAAATATGCCCAAATCCCTGCTGTCCACACAACAAAGTATGGTATGCTAGGAAATTGATAAAACAAATTATACCATGTTGACGAGCTCAACACGTAGAACAACTTTTGTCAAGGACTTAAGTCATGAAAATCAGTAACTTGGCTTGTCCTAGAAGTGGGCTTTTTAGGTTTTGTGAGTTTTCTGGTTCTTCAGTAAGGTAAATGAAGGGAAAATGAAGAAAAGTCAAAGAAGATGATATATATAAAGCTACACCGACCTAGGAGACCCACCTCACCTGCCTACTCGCGCAGTCTTGCAAAAATGCAAAACTCTCTCCATTCTGAAGTCGTATGAACGAACTGGTTGATGCATTGGAAGCTAGACTCGTAGACCTTCGATTTCATAGGTCGCAAGGACCATAACTCTTAATATATTGGGAGAAAACGTCCAAGACATTTGACCCAAATTTCAGACAAATCTTTAAAAAGGAATTTACGGTAACTTTGGCCAACTTTTATTTTGCCACTTACCAAACTTCAAATCTTGAGATACCACACTTGAACACTTAAAATATCACATAAGAAATCATTCTTAATTTATCACCCTCCTAGTCTTTCCACGAAGATACGAATCAATTTATACGTTTCGAAAAGTCGGGGTGTTACTGTATGATTGTGTCGTTATCTTGTTTTGTTCTAATGATTTAGTAATCTTATTTTATCCTTTATCCTACTTTTCGTTTTCACTAACTTTACCCCATATATTTTTCTTTATAATATTGTAAGTATATTATTCTAATCATTAAAGTGTAACACTGTGATAATTTTAAACTTGAACTATATAATTTGAAAATGGATTTTCTTTAAAGCGGATACCGAATATAGTATAAGAAAAAACATGTACTCATAATGAGTAATAATTATCTCCACCATCAATTATAGATCTCGAGTTTAGAAATGTCTTTGAATTCAATTTTAAATAGGATACTAAATAAAAAAGTGGGTCAACCCACTTCCTAAAAAGTTCCCGACTTTGTCACTGATTTAAACGTACCAAGTCTTGAAGTACCAAAATTGGGTCAAACCACTTGCTAAAAAGTTGTTAGAGGTTTTATTGAAGGGTTAGAACCTCTCTTGATGGGAACTATGAATATCAACATGAACTATTATCCATTATGCCCAAATCCAAGTATCACCATGGGGGATCGCCGACACTGCGACGGGTCCTGCATCACTTTGCTCTTCCAAGACGACACGGGAGGCCTATATGTCCGAGGGACTAAAGGAGATAATTGGATCCATGTAAATCCAATCAAAGGCGCCTTAGCGGTTAACATAGGTGACCTATTGCAGATCATGAGCAATGATCGATACAAGAGTATCGAGCATTGTGTAGCAGTTGATTTACGCAGGGCTCGAATATCTGTAACGCTATTTGTGAATGCTAGCCTTGACAGTGTCATTGGTCCATTTCCACAAATGCTAAAAGATGGAGAAAAACCAGTGTACAAACATGTCTTGCATTCTAATTATTGGGATTATTTCTACCGTAAAAGGCCTTCTGGAAAAGCATCACTAGATTTTTTTAAAATTTGATGTTTTAATTTACAAATTTCTTCTTATGTGAATGTTATTTTATTTTCAAATTTGTTATCATGTAATGACGAAAAATCTCTCTTTACATAACCAGTGAGACTCACTATAATTGTGTCGTTATCTTGTTTTGTTCTAATGATTTACTAATCTTATTTTATCCTTTATCCTACTTTTCGTTTATAATAACTTTACCCCATATTTTTTTCTTTATAATATTGTAAGTTTATTCTTCTAATCATTGATGTATAACACTGTGATAATTTTAAATTTGAACTCTATAATTTGAAAATGGGTTTTCTTTAAAGCGGATACCGAATATATAATAAGAAAGAACATGTACTCACGATGAGTAGTAATTATCTCCGCCATCAATTATATATCTCGAGTTTAGAAATGTCTTTGAATTAAGTTTTAAATAGGCTACTGAATACAAAAAATGAAGGGAAAAAACACTTACTTATATTACGCTTATCATATTCGAAGATCGTGACCGGTAGCAACTATCTACATCTTTAACTATAGATTTCGAGTTTAGAATGAATTTACTTTTACTCCTAATAGTCGTATCAATTATAGGGTGACAAAACCCCTCAATCATCAAATAGGTTGTCTCTCAATGACGAAAAGTGGTTTCATATGTCGAGCTTTGATTATCAAATATGACGTAAATTCAACAAAAAATTCACCATAACGACAAAAACTCATTCAGGAAAACATGATTCTTTAAATCCATCCAAGTTTGGCCTGATCATTGCCCCATTTATTTACTGGCTCAACTCATTAAAAAAATGTGTTGATATGTTGTAGAATGTAGTTTCCGACCTTTTAACCAGTATAAATAAGTGTATAATTTAATATTTTTTACATTTGGCATGGTTGAAATTCAATTATTCACATTTTACACTATCTAACACGTTTGGAGAGAGGTTAATTAATGTATCGATTTTCTAGCAAACAGAGAACACAAATATGAAGAAGACTTAGAAATTTTTAGGGAAATGCACTCAAGCATATGTAGTTTTTTCTTCTAAAAGATTTAAGTAATACTGCTTTTATGACTTTTTACTAAAAAAATAAAAAAATAATACACATTTGATATATGTCCCCTTCAAATATTCTCAATTGTCATAATAATTTATAGCTATAAAATTATACTATTAAAAGTAGAATAAAATATTAAATACTAGTAGCACTATTTTACTGATATTTTTTTATGTATATAATAGAGTACAAGCATTTATGGTATTACATTGACTTTCCTTCAATAGAAAAATAAACTTCAAACAACTTAAGAAATTTCGGGCAAAACCCTAACACCCCTCCCCCGTCAAACCCACCATAAAAACCTCAAATCTCCTTCTTCCATCATTTCATAGACAGCCCTTTTTCCCTCCCTCCCCCACACACACCCCTCTCAACCCACCATAGAAAAACCCCAAATTTCCTTGTTCCATTAGTACACACTCATCAAGATTCAACACACAAATGACTTCATCAAAATTTGAAATAAATGATGACATACTTGATTTTTTAATCAAGAAAGCAAATGGAATAAAAGGCCTAGTAGATAGAAGCCTTGAAATTATCCCAAATCAATGTATTCAACCAAAAGAACACAGACTAAACAAATCCCAAATTGACAATCAAGAATCAATCCCAACAATTGATTTATCGACTTTTTATGATTTGAATGTTGAAAAGTCAATTCAAGAAGCAGCAGCCAAGTGGGGTTGCTTCCAAATCATCAATCATGGGATCCCAATTGGAGTTCTTGAAGATTTGAAAGATGCAGCACACAAGTTCTTTGAATTGCCAGCTGAAGAAAAGGTTAAGTATTGTAAAGACAATTATAGTGCAGGTGAATCTGTCTTGATTTTTTGGAGTGCTATTGGAGAGAAAAATGAAAAAGTTTTGGATTGGAGGGATAGTATAAAACATGGTTGTAATCCACAAAACGATAGCAATCTTTGGCCTCCTCAAACAAGGTAAGTTTTTGGGTTTTCAGTTTTGTGTGATTTATAGGTCACGTGTTTTTGAGCAAGTAAGAAGCATACCTCTAGTATTACTTTTTTCATGAGTTTCATATCTTTAACCGTAAGGTGTTTGTATTTTCTATCTAAACTGTAGTTAGCTTTTTATAAAAACAAAGATCGAAACGTACAAGACCAAGTGTCTCAATAAAATCACAAAAGGTTGTGTCACAAGTTAATTAGGCTTAAAATTTCGTGCAAATGGCAACTGACACATTAATTTTGAGATGTGATTTGATAGTTAATTGATGACAGTCAGATTGAAGACTTGTAAAAATATGTTACATCAAGCGTGTTTTTCACCATTATCTCTAAATTTTATAAGGGTGTATATAACTAAAGGAGATAATTGGATCAGCGTAAATCCAATCAAACGCCTTAGCGGTTAACATAGGTGACATGTTGCAGATCATGAGCAATGATCGATACAAGAGTATTGAGCATTGTGTAGCAGTTGATTTAGGCAAGGCTCGAATATCTGTACCGCTATTCGTGAATTCTAGCCTTGACAGTTTCATTGGTCCATTTCCACAAATGCTAAAAGATGGAGAAAAACCAGTGTACAAACATGTCTTGCATTCTGATTATTGGGATTATTTCTATCGTAAAAGGCCCTCTGGAAAAGAATCACTAGATTTTTTTAAAATTTGATGTTTTAATTCACAAATTTCTTCTTATGTGAATGTTATTTTATTTTTAAATTTGTTATCATGTAATGACAAAGAATCTCTCTTTACATAACCAGTGAGACTCACTATAATTGTGTCGTTATCTTGTTTTGTTCTAATGATTTACTAATCTTATTTTATCCTTTATCCTACTTTTCGTTTATAATAACTTTACCCCATATTTTTTTCTTTATAATATTGTAAGTTTATTCTTCTAATCATTGATGTATAACACTGTGATAATTTTAAATTTGAACTCTATAATTTGAAAATGGGTTTTCTTTAAAGCGGATACCGAATATATAATAAGAAAGAACATGTACTCACGATGAGTAGTAATTATCTCCGCCATCAATTATATATCTCGAGCTTAGAAATGTCTTTGAATTCGGTTTTAAATAGGCTACTGAATACAAAAAATGAATGGAAAAAACACTTACTTATATTACGCTTATCATATTCGAAGATCGTGACCGGTAGCAACTATCTACATCATTAACTATAGATTTCGAGTTTAGAATGAATTTACTTTCACTCCTAATAGTCGTATCAAATATAGGGTGACAAAATCCCTTAATCATCAAATAGTTTGTCTATCAATGATGAAAAGTTGTTTCATATGTCGGGTTTTGATTATCAAATACGACGTAAATTCTACAAAAAATTCACCATAACGACAAAAACTCATTCATGAAAACATGATTCTTTAAATCCATCCAAGTTTGGCCTGATCATTGCCCCATTTATTTACTGGCTCAACTCATTAAAAAACTGTGTTGATATGTTGTAGAATGTAGTTTCTGACCTTTTAACCAGTATAAATAAGTGTATAATTTCACATTTGTTGAATTTTGAGCATTTGGCATGGTTGAAATCCAATTATTCACATTTTACACTATCTGCACTATCTAATACGTTTGGAGAGAGGTTAATTAATTTATCGATTTTCTAGAAAACAAAGAACACAAATATGAAGAAGATTTGGAAATTTTTATGGAAATGCACTGAAGCATATGTAGTTTTTTCTTCTAAAATATTTAAGTAATACTGCTTTTATGACTTTTTAAGGCTTTTCCCTATTTACTAAAAAAATAATACACATTTGATATATGTCCCCTTCAAATATTCTCAATTGTCATAATAATTTATAGCTATAAAATTATACTATTAAAAGTAGAATAAAATATTAAATACTAGTAGCACTATTTTACTGATATTTTTTTATGGATATAAGAGAGTACAAGCATTTATGGTATTACATTGACTTTCCTTCAATAGAAAAATAAACTTCAAACAATTTAAGAAAATTCGGGCAAAACCCCAACACCCCTCCCCCCTCAAACCCACCATAAAAACCTCAAATCTCTTTCTTCCATCATTTCATAGACAGCCCTTTTTCCCTCCCTCCCCCACACACACCTCTCTCAACCCACCATATAAAAACCCCAAATTTCCTTGTTCCATTAGTACACACTCATCAAGATTCAACACACAAATGACTTCATCAAAATTTGAAATAAATGATGACATACTTGATTTTGTAATCAAGAAAGCAAATGGAATAAAAGGTCTAGTAGAAGGAAGCCTTGAAATTATCCCAAATCAATGTATTCAACCAAAAAGAACACAGACTAGACAAATCTCAAATTGACAATCAAGAATCAATCCCAACAATTGATTTATCAAATTTTTATGATTTGAATGTTGAAAAGTCAATTCAAGAAGCAGCAGCCAAGTGGGGTTGCTTCCAAATCATCAATCATGCGATCCCAATTGAAGTTCTTGAAGATTTGAAAGATGCAGCACACAAGTTCTTTGAATTGACAGCTGAAGTAAAGGTTAAGTATTGTAAAGACAATTATAGTGCTGGTGAATCTGTATTGATGTTTTGGAGTGCTATTGGAGAAAAAATGAAAAAGTTTTGGAGTGGAGGGATAGTATAAAACATGGTTGTAATCCACAAAACGATAGCAATCTTTGGCCTCCTCAAACAAGGTAAGTTTTGGGTTTTCAGTTCTGTGTGATTTATAGGTCACGTGTTTTTGAGCAAGTAAGAAGCATACCTCTAGTATTACTTTTTTCATGAGTTTCATATCTTTAACCGTGAGGTGTTAGATTTTCTATCTAAACTGTAGTTATCTTTTTATCAAAACAAACCTCGAAACGTACAAGACCAAGTGTCTCAATAAAATCACAAAAGGTTGTGTCACAAGTTAATTAGGCTTAAAATTTCGTAAAAATGGCGACTGACTCATTCATTTTGAGATGTGATTTGATAGTTAAGTGATGACAGTCAGATTGGAGACTTTCAAAAATATGATACTTCAGGCGTGTTTTTCACTATTATCTATAAATTTTATCAAGGTGTATATAACTCAAATTAGAATTATATTGCATGCGTAGGAATTTTTTCTATCCGTTTTCCAATAATATATCTAGTACAATTGCACAAGTAGGATATGGAGAGGATAGGTTATACGTTGATCTTATTTCTACCTTTGTGGGGTTAAAACGTTGTCTCTGATGGACTATGGAAATACTCTTAGCGAAATTCTTTACTTTGACATTAAATTACCTTGCCATTAAATTATGTACGCTCTTAACTAAATTCCCGACTTTGTCACTGATTTATAGGTACCAAGTCTTGGAGTACCAAAAGTGGGTCAAACCACTTGCTAAAAATTTGTTAGAGGTTTTATTGAAGGGTCTCAATGTCAATGAAATTGATGAATCTTTAGAACCTCTCTTGATGGGAACTATGAATATCAACATGAACTATTATCCACCATGCCCAAATCCAAATATCACCATGGGGGCTCGCCGACACCGCGACGGGTCCTGCATCACTTTGCTCTTCCAAGACGACACGGGAGGCCTATATGTCCGAGGGAATAAAGGAGATAATTGGATCCATGTAAATCCAATCAAAGGCGCCTTAGCGGTTAACATAGGTGACCTATTGCAGATCATGAGCAATGATCGATACAAGAGTAT
>NW_006239522.1:238641-240549 GCF_000226075.1 Solanum tuberosum | reverse complement strand
TTTTCCCTATTTACTAAAAAAATAAAAAAATAATACACATTTGATATATGTCCCCATCAAATATTCTCAATTGTCATAATAATTTATAGCTATAAAATTATAGTATTAAAAGTAGAATAAAATATTAAATAATAGTAGCACTATTTTACTGATATTTTTTTATGGATATAAGAGAGTACAAGCATTTATGGTATTACATTGACTTTCCTTCAATAGAAAAATAAACTTCAAACAATTTAAGAAAATTCGGGCAAAACCCCAACACCCCTCCCCCCTCAAACCCACCATAAAAACCTCAAATCTCTTTCTTCCATCATTTCATAGACAGCCCTTTTTCCCTCCCTCCCCCACACACACCCCTCTCAACCCACCATAGAAAAACCCCAAATTTCCTTGTTCCATTAGTACACACTCATCAAGATTCAACACACAAATGACTTCATCAAAATTTGAAATAAATGATGACATACTTGATTTTGTAATCAAGAAAGCAAATGGAATAAAAGGTCTAGTAGAAGGAAGCCTTGAAATTATCCCAAATCAATGTATTCAACCAAAAGAACACAGACTAGACAAATCTCAAATTGACAATCAAGAATCAATCCCAACAATTGATTTATCAAATTTTTATGATTTGAATGTTGAAAAGTCAATTCAAGAAGCAACAGCCAAGTGGGGTTGCTTCCAAATCATCAATCATGGGATCCCAATTGAAGTTCTTGAAGATTTGAAAGATGCAGCACACAAGTTCTTTGAATTGCCAGCTGAAGAAAAGGTTAAGTATTGTAAAGACAATTATAGTGCTGGTGAATCTGTATTGATGTTTTGGAGTGCTATTGGAGAAAAAAATGAAAAAGTTTTGGAGTGGAGGGATAGTATAAAACATGGTTGTAATCCACAAAACGATAGCAATCTTTGGCCTCCTCAAACAAGGTAAGTTTTTGGGTTTTCAGTTCTGTGTGATTTATAGGTCACGTGTTTTTGAGCAAGTAAGAAGCATACCTCTAGTATTACTTTTTTCATGAGTTTCATATCTTTAACCGTAAGGTGTTAGCATTTTCTATCTAAACTGTAGTTATCTTTTTATCAAAAAAAACCTCGAAACGTACAACACCAAGTGTCTCAATAAAATCACAAAAGGTTGTGTCACAAGTTAATTAGGCTTAAAATTTCGTGCAAATGGCAACTGACACATTAATTTTTAGATGTGATTTGATAGTTAATTGATGACAGTCAGATTGGAGACTTGCAAAAATATGTTACTTCACACGTGTTTTTCACCATTATCTCTAAATTTTATAAGGGTGTATATAACTTAAATCAGAATTATATTGCATGTGTAGGAATTTTTTCTATCCATTTTACAATAATATATCTAGTATAATTCCACAAGTAGGGTATATGGAGAGGATAGGATGTACGCAGATCTTATTTTTACCTTTGTGGGGTAAAAACGTTGTCTCTGATGGACTTTGGAAACACTCTTAGCGAAATTCTTTACTTTGACATTAAATTACCTTGCCATTAAATTATGTACGCTCTTAACTAAATTCCCGACTTTGTCACTGATTTATAGGTACCAAGTCTTGGAGTACCAAAAGTGGGTCAAACCACTTGCTAAAAATTTGTTAAAGGTTTTATTGAAGGGTCTCAATGTTAATGAAATTGATGAATCTTTGGAACCTCTCTTGATGGGAACTATGAATATCAACATGAACTATTATCCACCATGCCCAAATCCAAGTATCACCATGGGGGATCGCCGACACTGCGACGGGTCCTGCATCACTTTGCTCTTCCAAGACGACACGGGAGGCCTAGATGTCCGAGGGACTAAAGAAGATAATTGGATCCATGTAAATCCAATCAATGGCGCCTTAGCGGTTAACATAGGTGACCTATTGCAGA
>NW_006239522.1:212017-238541 GCF_000226075.1 Solanum tuberosum | reverse complement strand
CTTATTTTATCCTTTATCCTACTTTTCGTTTATAATATCTTTTCCCCATATTTTTTCTTTATAATATTGTAAGTTTATTCTTCTAATCATTGATGTATAACACTGTGATAATTTTAAATTTGAACTCTATAATTTGAAAATGGGTTTTCTTTAAAGCGGATACCGAATATATAATAAGAAAGAACATGTACTCACGATGAGTAGTAATTATCTCCGCCATCAATTATATATCTCGAGCTTAGAAATGTCTTTGAATTCAGTTTTAAATAGGCTACTGAATACAAAAAATAAAGGGAAAAAATACTTACTTATATTACGCTTATCATATTCGAAGATCGTGACCGGTAGCAACTATCTACATCATTAACTATAGATTTCGAGTTTAGAATGAATTTACTTTCACCCCTAATAGTCGTATCAAATATAGGGTGACAAAATCCCTTAATCATCAAATAGTTTGTCTATCAATGATGAAAAGTTGTTTCATATGTCGGGTTTTGATTATCAAATACGACGTAAATTCTACAAAAAATTCACCATAACGACAAAAACTCATTCATGAAAACATGATTCTTTAAATCCATCCAAGTTTGGCCTGATCATTGCCCCATTTATTTACTGGCTCAACTCATTAAAAAACTGTGTTGATATGTTGTAGAATGTAGTTTCTGACCTTTTAACCAGTCTAAATAAGTGTATAATTTCACATATGTTGAATTTTGAGCATTTGGCATGGTTGAAATTCAATTATTCACATTTTAAACTATCTAACACGGTTGGAGAGAGGTTAATTAATGTATCGATTTTCTAGCAAACAAAGAAAACAAATAAGAAGAAGATTTAGAAATTTTTATGGAAATGCACTCAAGCATATGTAGTTTTTTTCTTCTAAAATATTTAAGTAATACTGCTTTTATGACTTTTTAAGGCTTTTCCCTATTTACTAAAAAAATAATACACATTTGATATATGTCCCCTTCAAATATTCTCAATTGTCATAATAATTTATAGCTATAAAAATTATACTATTAAAAAGTAGAATAAAATATTAAATAATAGTAGCACTATTTTACTGATATATTTTTGTGGATATAAGAGAGTACAAGCATTTATGGTATTACATTGACTTTCCTTCAATAGAAAAATAAACTTCAAACAATTTAAGAAAATTCGGGCAAAACCCCAACACCCCTCCCCCCTCAAACCCACCATAAAAACCTCAAATCTCTTTCTTCCATCATTTCATAGACAGCCCTTTTTCCCTCCCTCCCCCACACACACCCCTCTCAACCCACCATAGAAAAACCCCAAATTTCCTTGTTCCATTAGTACACACTCATCAAGATTCAACACACAAATGACTTCATCAAAATTTGAAATAAATGATGACATACTTGATTTTTTAATCAAGAAAGCAAATGGAATAAAAGGTCTAGTAGAAGGAAGCCTTGAAATTATCCCAAATCAATGTATTCAACCAAAAGAACACAGACTAGACAAATCTCAAATTGACAATCAAGAATCAATCCCAACAATTGATTTATCAAATTTTTATGATTTGAATGTTGAAAAGTCAATTCAAGAAGCAACAGCCAAGTGGGGTTGCTTCCAAATCATCAATCATGGGATCCCAATTGAAGTTCTTGAAGATTTGAAAGATGCAGCACACAAGTTCTTTGAATTGCCAGCTGAAGAAAAGGTTAAGTATTGTAAAGACAATTATAGTGCTGGTGAATCTGTATTGATGTTTTGGAGTGCTATTGGAGAAAAAAATGAAAAAGTTTTGGAGTGGAGGGATAGTATAAAACATGGTTGTAATCCACAAAACGATAGCAATCTTTGGCCTCCTCAAACAAGGTAAGTTTTTGGGTTTTCAGTTCTGTGTGATTTATAGGTCACGTGTTTTTGAGCAAGTAAGAAGCATACCTCTAGTATTACTTTTTTCATGAGTTTCATATCTTTAACCGTAAGGTGTTTGTATTTTCTATCTAAACTGTAGTTAGCTTTTTATAAAAACAAAGATCGAAACGTACAAGACCAAGTGTCTCAATAAAATCACAAAAGGTTGTGTCACAAGTTAATTAGGCTTAAAATTTCGTGCAAATGGCAACTGACACATTAATTTTGAGATGTGATTTGATAGTTAATTGATGACAGTCAGATTGAAGACTTGTAAAAATATGTTACATCAAGCGTGTTTTTCACCATTATCTCTAAATTTTATAAGGGTGTATATAACTAAAGGAGATAATTGGATCAGCGTAAATCCAATCAAACGCCTTAGCGGTTAACATAGGTGACATGTTGCAGATCATGAGCAATGATCGATACAAGAGTATCGAGCATTGTGTAGCAGTTGATTTACGCAGGGCTCGAATATCTGTAACGCTATTTGTGAATGCTAGCCTTGACAGTGTCATTGGTCCATTTCCACAAATGCTAAAAGATGGAGAAAAACAAGTGTACAAACATGTCTTGCATTCTGATTATTGGGATTATTTCTATCGTAAAAGGCCCTCTGGAAAAGCATCACTAGATTTTTTTAAAATTTGATGTTTTAATTTACAAATTCCTTTTTATGTGAATGTTATTTTGTTTTCAAATATGTTATCATGTAATGACAAAAAATCTCTCTTTACATAACCAGTGAGACTCACTATAATTGTGTCGTTATCTTGTTTTGTTCTAATGATTTACTAATCTTATTTTATCCTTTATCCTACTTTTCGTTTATAATAACTTTACCCCATATTTTTTTCTTTATAATATTGTAAGTTTATTCTTCTAATCATTGATGTATAACACTGTGATAATTTTAAATTTGAACTCTATAATTTGAAAATGGGTTTTCTTTAAAGCGGATACCGAATATATAATAAGAAAGAACATGTACTCACGATGAGTAGTAATTATCTCCGCCATCAATTATATATCTCGAGCTTAGAAATGTCTTTGAATTCGATTTTAAATAGTCTACTGAATACGAAAAATGAAGGGAAAAAACACTTACTTATATTACGCTTATCATATTCGAAGATCGTGACCGGTAGCAACTATCTACATCATTAACTATAGATTTCGAGTTTAGAATGAATTTACTTTCACTCCTAATAGTCGTATCAAGTATAGGGTGACAAAACCCCTCAATCATCAACTAGTTTGTCTCTCATTGACGAAAAGTTGTTTCATATGTCGAGTTTTGATTATCAAATACGACGTAAATTCTACAAAAAAGTCACCATAACGACAAAAACTCATTCATGAAAACATGATTCTTTAAATCCATCCAAGTTTGGCCTGATCATTGCCCCATTTATTTACTGGCTCAACTCATTAAAAAACTGTGTTGATATGTTGTAGAATGTAGTTTCTGACCTTTTAACCAATATAATAAGTGTATAATTTCACATTTGTTGAATTTTGAGCATTTGGCATGGTTGAAATTCAATTATTCACATTTTTACACTATCTAACACGTTTTGGAGAGAGGTTAATTAATGTATCGATTTTCTAGCAAACAAAGAACACAAATATGAAGAAGATTTAGAAATTTTTATGGAAATGCACTCAAGCTATATGTAGTTTTTTCTTCTAAAATATTTAAGTAATACTGCTTTTATGACTTTTAAGGTTTTCCCTATTTACTAAAAAAATAAAAAAATAATACACATTTGATATATGTCCCCATCAAATATTCTCAATTGTCATAATAATTTATAGCTATAAAATTATACTATTAAAAGTAGAATAAAAATATTAAATAATAGTAGCACTATTTTACTGATATTTTTTTATGGATATAAGAGAGTACAAGCATTTATGGTATTACATTGCCTTTCCTTCAATAAAAAAATAAACTTCAAACAATGTAAGAAAATTCGGGTAAAACCCTAACACCCCTCCCTCCTCAAACTCACCATAAAAACCCTAAATTTCCTAAGTCCATCATTTCATAGACAACCCCTTTTTCCCCCTCCCTCCCCCACACACACCCCTCTCAACCCACCATAGAAAAACCTTGAATTTCCTTGTTCCATTAGTACACACTCATCAAGATTCCAAACACAAATGACTTCATCAAAATTTGAAACAAATGATGTCATACTTGATTTTCTAATCAAGAAAGCAAATGGAATAAATGGTCTAGTAGACAAATGCCTTGAAATTATCCCAAATCAATGTATTCAACCAAAAGAACGACAAATCCCAAATTGACAATCAAGAATCAATCTCAGCCATTGATTTATCAATCTTTTTATGATTTAAATGTTTAAAAATCAATTCAAGAAGAAGCAACCATGTGGGGATGCTTCCAAATCATCAATCATGGAATCCCAATGCAGCACACAAGCTCTTTGAATTGCCAGCTGAAGAAAAAATTATGTATTGTAATGACAACTATAGTGTTGGTAAATCTATGTTGATGTTTTGGAGTGCTATTTTTCACTCCCTAAGCCTACACCCTGGACGTGATTAGCACTTGAGAACCATTGTTGTCCCCACGCGAACTCTTGGCCCAGCTAAACTCTCAGCGGAAGACTTACTCAACATAAGATAAACTCAAATATAAAGTTTAAACTTAAATGTCTCAAATACTAAACTTAGAACATTTAAAAATATTCAAAGTGGCCACAAGGATAACTCAAATCTAGAACATTAACAATAGAAAATAAAACAGACTTCTCAACTACTACTGCATGTTAAGCCTCTAATACTATCAGGGATGTCAAGACAAGACCTCCGATCATCCGAACAAAACTTAAATAATATATAGGGGGGCCTCCGGAAGTAGGGAGGCTCACTAAACAACTCTGGAACTGCAAGTGGTATCAATGAAGCGCTAGTTGATGACCTTGATCTTCTGTATCTGCATCATGAAAATGATGCAAGCCAAATGGCATCAGTACATTGAATGTACGAGCATGTAAGGGGAACACTGAACATAACATAAAAGCTAGAACTTTGAAGGAAGGAAACATATATAGTATAAAAACATGGATACTCAACTCAATACAGTATAAAAACAACAATAAAGATGTAGTTAAATATAGCATTTAAAATATTAGATAACAACCCAATGTATTATAAAATACAATAATAACTCAGTTTGTATGTAAATATACAAAATAACTCAATTTGGGAGATTCTCAAACAGACAGCCATCCCTATGAGCTATCTGATGATACATCATCTCGTCTACGCTGCCAGAACTGTCCTATACCTTGTCGAAGTAAAAAACATCCTCAATTAAGTGGATCCACTAATCTATGCTTAAAAATCAAGAAGGAATCATCTAAAATGTATAACCCTTTCTACCCACGTTGGCTATATGGTTTCTAAGGACTTTGAGTTGTATGAACTCGTCCCTCTATCGGTGCTCAATACTACTCCTAAAAATATAACTCAGCTCATATGTTTAAAAACATTTCCTCATCCTCAAGGTTTGAGATTATTACTCAAAAGGTTCTATTAAAAGAGATTATACTCAAAAACTCCTCATGAACTCATTTGGAAATCTATGTTTTCTCTCTTTTTAAATGTGAAAACATTTACTCTTGGGGATACTTAGTCCCCATATTTTCATTTTAAAAAATGAAAATCCACTATCCTCATCCTCAAACTCAAGTACTCAAGTCTTAAAAACAAGTTTTAAAATATTGTAAAAGACTTCTCAAAATGGATCAAAAGAACTCTCAAGACTTTACTCTTAACTCTACCTTGAATTTGAAATGAATTCAAGGGTTATGATTCATGTTATGAAGGATCTCTCAATGTTTAAATGTATTTTAGACTACTTAGAATTATAAGGGAATAAAGGTACACTTTAAAGGAACTTAGATGGAGAAAATGATGGAAAAAAGGTGGGGGCAGGCGACCCTGATTCACTGTTGGTGTGGGGTTCCACCCCCTGAAATTCAGAGGCTTCATTCTGGCGCATCAGTGGCGCGTCATCCCACCCCTCACCAGAACGATCCGACGAATTTTTCTTCTCATTTTCTGACCCTAATTCGCCTAGAATAGATTGTTTTCCTCAAATTTTCTTTAGATTCAATTACCCAATACAACTACATGAGAATCTACTCAAAAACAGCTCTCAAACTCATAATATTTATCTCAATAACTCATCAAACTCATAGTAAATGATTTAAGAACGAAACTTCAAGAAAGTTCATCAAGAACTCAAATCATTCCACCTCAAGAACGAAATTTTTGGAAAAAATCACATGATTGGCGTGTGGATGAATGAACCCAACACTATGAAAGCTTACATACCTCTTAGGAATTAACCCTTGGTGAAATTCCTCGACAAATCTCAAGAACCTTGACGAACGCCTTAAACCTTTCTTTTTTCCCCTCTTGAACTCTTAGGATGAATGAACCCAACACTATGAAAGCTTACATACCTCTTAGGAATTAACCCTTGGTGAAATTCCTCGACAAATCTCAAGAACCTTGACGAACGCCTTAAACCTTTCTTTTTTCCCCTCTTGAACTCTTATCAAAACCCTAAGCATATTTAGGATTGTGAAAACTGACCCAAATCAGTTTAGACCCCTAAAATATTACTAAAAAAAGGCAAAATTTGAGTGTGTAAGAAAAAGACCAAATTACCCTCTCATAATTCGGGTAAATTTCCTTAATTGGACAGGCTGACTTCAAACGGGCATATCTCCTTCATCCGAACTCGAAATTTAGCAAACTCGGTGGTTTTGGAAAGAGGATTCCAATAACTTTCATTTGATATCTTATAGGCTACCTAAATCATCATGTACTAAAAGTTATGGTTATTTGAAGTTGACCCAAAACTCACAACTTAAGCTTAACCGGAACAAATCTCAAATTAGCTCTTTCCAAATTAGTTCTTTCTAAATTTAGCTCTTTCTAAGGCGGGATGTTACAATATCTCCCCCTTGGAAACATTCTTCCTCTAATGAGATTACTCTAAGTAGACTAAGTGTGGCAACATCTAACATTCAGCTCAAACACCCAATATGCAATTTAACACGACATTTCAACTTAGTACCTTAATTTGAAGCTTCTCCGGAAGCAAAGAGATGTGGGTATCTCTTCTTCATATCCTCCTCAGCCTCCCAAGTAGGTTCCTCAACAAACTAGTTCCTTCATAAAACCTTGACTGATACAACCCCCCTTGAGAACCTAACGGTCAAGTATCTCAACAGGAATCTCCTCATATGTTATCCTTAATACCAATATTTTTAGTAGGTATAATAAGTGACGGATCGCCCATACACTTCTTCAACAATGAAATATGGAATACCGGATGGACTGCTGCTAACTCTGGCGGTACCTCCAACTCATAGGCTACATTGTCAATCCTCTTGGGTATACTGTGAGGACCAATATAACAGGGACTAAGCTTCCCCTTCTTTCCAAACCTCATAACACCCTTCACGGGTGAAACCTTCAAATACACCCAATCATCCACCTCAAACTCCAAGTCTTTTCTCCTAACATCAGTATAGGATTTCTGACGACTCTCCATTGTTTTCAACCCTTCTTAAATGATCTTCACTTTCTCCATAGCTAGATGAACCAAGTATGGTCCTATCAACCTAGTTTCACCAACCTCAAACAATACAATAAGAGATCTACATCTTCTCCTATAAAGAGCCATCCGGATGTTAGAGTGATAATTGTTATTGTAAGCAAACACAATGAGAGGTAAGTAATCATCCCAATTACTCTTGAAATCGATCACATACTCCCTTAAAATATCCTCTAAAGTTATAATTGTGCGTTCTGCTTGACCATCGGTCTGAGGATGGAAAGCAGTACTCAAATTCACCTCCGAACCCAAACCTTTCTAGAAAGACTTTCATAATTATGCAATGAATTGTGCACCTCTATCTGAAATGATGGACACTGGAAATCCATGAAGTCTGACTACCTCTTGAATATATAACTTGGCATAATCTTCTGCTGAAAAGGTAGTCTTTACCGATAAGAAATGGGCGAATTTAGTCATTCAATCTACAATCACCCAAATTGAATCATGCTGCCTGCGAGACAACGGCAAACCAATAATAAAATCCATATTAATCATCTCCCACTTCCATTTTGAAAGATTTATGTTCTAAGCCATACCACCAGGCCTTTGGTGTTCTACCTTGACTTGTTAGCAATTCGGGCACTTAGCTACGAACTATGCAATACACCTCTTCATACTACTCCACCAATAGACTTCTCTCAAGTCACAATACATCTTTGTGGAACCCGGATGGATTGAGTATCTGGAGCTATGAGCTTCCTTCATGATCTTCTCTTGAAGTTAATCCACCTTTGGTACACACAATCTACCTTGATACCTCAATACACCATCTCCCCTTGTTCAAAAGCCATTACTTAATGCTTATGAACATTTGCCTTCAATTCAAGCAAAACAGGGTCTTGGTCTTGTTTCTCTTTCACTTCAAACACTAGTTATGATTCAGCCCCATTCATCACAACCACTCCACCTTCATTGGATTCCATTAACCGGACTCTCAATCGTGCAAGTCTGTGCACATCTTCGGCTAACTCTTTCTTGCCTTCCTCAACATGGGAAGTACTACACATAGAAAACATGTTCAAGGCATCAACAACAATATTAGCCTTACATGGGTGATAAAGAATACTCATGCCATAATCCTTGAGTAACTCCAACCAAATCCTCTGTCTGAGATTAAGATCTTTCTGACTGAACACATACTGAAGACTCTTGTGATCGGTGAACACATCAACATGAACACCATAGAGATAGTGATGCCATATTTTCAAAGCAAATACTACAACAGCCAACTCTAGATCATGGGTTGGGTAATTCTTCTCATAAATCTTAAGTTGTCTGGAGGCATAAGCTATAACGTTGTCATTTTGCATCAATACACAACCCAGTCCAACTCTGGACGCATTACAATACACAATAAAACCTTGTGTACCTTTTGGTAAGGCCAATACTGGGAAGTAGTCAACCTAATTTTCAATTCCAAAAAGCTCTTTTCACAAGCTTCAGACAATTGAAACTTTGTTGTCTTCTAAGTCAACTTTGTCAAAGGGGATGAAATAGTTGAAAACCCCTTGACAAACCTTCTATAATAACCAGCCAATCCCAAGAAACTCCTAATATCTGTTGGAGATATGGCTCTAGGCCAGTTCTGCACTACCTCAATCTTCTGAGTGTCAAATAAAATCCCATCATCAGGAACAATGTAGCCTAAGAACACCACTAACTCAAGCCAAAACTCACACTTGGAACATTTGGCATACAACTCTCTATCTCTGAGAGTTTGGAAAACTATTCTGATATGACTAGCATGATCCTTTTTATTCCTCGAATGAATCATAATGTCATCAATGAATACGATAACAAACATATCAAGATAAGGCTTAAACACTCTGTGTATAAGATCCATGAACTTTGCAGGAGCATTAGTTAAACCAAATGACATAACTAGAAATTCATAATGACCATATCAGGACCTAAATGTTGTCTTAGGAATGTCGCTTTCTCTTACTCTCAACTGATGATAGCCAGATCTGAGGTCTATCTTAGAAAAACAAGAAGCATCCTAAAGTTGATCAAATTTATCATCAATTCTCGAAAGGGGATACTTATTCTTGATAGTAACCTTGTTCAATTGGTGGTAATCAATACACATCCTCAGTGTTTCATTATTCTTCCTCACAATTAAGACCGAAGCGCCCCAAGGTGAGACACTTGGTCGAATGAAACCTTTCTCAAGAAGGTCTTTCAACTGCTTTTTTAACTCTTTCAACTCAGTTAGAGCCATTCTATATGTTGGAATAAAATAGGATGAGTATCAAGAAGAATATCTATAACGAAGTCAATTTCTCTCTCATGAGGGACTTTAGGAAAATCATCTGGAAAGACCTCTAGAAACTCACTCATAACTGGAACTGACTGAATAGGTGGTGTCTCAACACTAGAGTCATTAACTCCGACTAAGTGATAGATGCACCCCTTGAAAACTAACTTTTTGGCCTTAAGGTACGAAATAAAATGACCCGTGGGCACTGCTGAACTACTCCTCCACTCAAAAACTGACTCATTAGGAAATTGAAACTTTACAACTCGAGTTCTACAATCAATTGAGGAATAACACGCATGAACCCAGTCCATACCTTTAGAGCTGTGGAGAGGCTTGCGGAGAACTCTAGAAACCTTTAGATTTCTCAAGAAGGCCATGGAAGGTCCTAGACCATGTAGAGTTCTCTAGAATGGGACCTTTGTGTAAATATCTTAGGGACTTGTAAAGTAATTTTAATTTACACTTTAGTCCTTAGTTGGTAGTATAAATAGAGGTGCCAACCATTTGCAAGGCATCACTCAAGTTGTAAAGTAATCTTCCAAAGCAATATAAAAAGCCTTCTTCAAAACTTCTCTTTTGATCTATCTAAGTCTTTCCTTTCATTCTCTTAGCGATCTTAGCATAAAGAGCTTTCTTGAGCTTAAAAGATCTTGAAAGATAGTGAGTAAGTTGTCAAGAGTCGCATGAAGCATTAGTGTAAAAACTCTAAGTCCGTGACAACATGGTATCAGAGCAAAGGTTTGCACTAACGGAATGGCAATCGAAGGAGACGTAAACGCCGCTAGCACCACCAACGTCCGACCGGATGGTGGAAGGAAGAACCACAAGGGGAAGAAGCACCAAAAGAGTAATGAGGAAATGTTGTTGGATCCCACAACAAGCGAGGCGCTAACATCTCATCCACCTTCGACCACCGAAGCAAGTGACAACGAACTTGGCGAGGAGGCCATTGACATCACCGCTGGAGAGGAGTGGGTCGCAAGGGTTGAAGTGTCCAGGCAGGCCGTGGAGGTATTAGGCCAGCGCATGAATATGGCTGACGGCAAATTAAAAACTCTTGAAGACTTCACCCTTGAGGAGACCGAAAACATCCGTAAGGAGTTAGAGGGATCCCAGCGGGCCAAATCGAGATGAAGGAGGCCATCACTTCCTTGGAGTGCCGGCTCGTGGAGGCATTAATCACAATTGAAACCATGAAGGCCGAGATGAAGGCGCTGAAGAAAGGCATGGAAGCTGAAGGATCGGCGTCACCCGACCGTGACAGGGAGGCCAGGGTCGAGGCTCCCAAGCCACCTATATTTAAAGGCGTCTGTGACGCTCAAGAAGTGGAGAACTTTTTGTGGCACTTGGAGAATTACTTCAAGTGTAGTCGGGTGAAGAGTGACGAGAACAAGATCAACATTGTCGTGTTGTATCTTTCAGAGATGGCCATGCCTTGATGGAGGCATAAAGAAGCCAAGATAGGGAAGGGGACGTGCACCATCAACACATGGGAGCAATTCCACGAGGAGATCAATAAAGCCTTCTTCCCTAACAACGTCATATATAAGGTTAAGCACAAGTTCAGGAAGCTGAAGCAAACGGGAAGCATTCGGGCATACGTGAAAGAGTTCATAACTTTAATACTTCTGATTCCCAACCTCACGGACGAAGACATGCAGTTCCACTTCATGGACGGACTGCAGAATTGGGCCAAGACAGAGTTGGAGCGGCGATAGGCCAGGACCATAGATGAGGCCATCACGCAAGCAGAATCCTTGACCAACTTTAAGCATGACCGGCATAACAAGGCAAAGAGAAAGGATACAAGGATTAGTCATGCCAAAGTTGGGGGAGATCGTGGTCAAGGCAAGGAGCAGCAGGCACACCCTAAGCAGCACGACTCCCACAAATCAGACAACAAGCGGTTCGTGTGCCAGAACTACACGGAGAAAAAGGCGCAGACCACCAAGGGAGATGGTTGCAACATATGCGGAGGACCACAAGGATATGCCAGGTGCCCAGAAATGAAGAACCTTGCAGGACACGGGCACGACGCAGTTGGGCATGGTTGGACTATGCGGGGCTATAGCCAAGCAGACAGAGAAGCCAGAAGACTTCAGCACGCAGTATGTAGACATCTCCATTAATGGACGAATAGCTCGTGCCATGGTGGACTCTGGGGCAGAAGCAAATATCATGACCAAGACAGCAGCAAAGAGGTTAGGGCTAAACTATGTTCCAAGTAACACCCGCCTCAAGACGGTCAATGCACCACCGACCCCCGTGTGCGGAGTCGCCCAAGGAGTGACCATCACGTTAGGAAAATAGCAAGGGAAGACAAACTTAATTGTCGCTCATTTAGATATCTTTGACATCATTCTTGGGCAGGAGTTCTTCCAGCGCTGCCATACAATGATCGACCCCTACCTCCAACGACTCATGGTCATGGAGCGAGAAGGGTTGTGCATGGTACCTTTAGTCAAGGTGCCAAAAAAAGGAAGGACACACCTACTTGTCGGCCATGAAGATTGTGATGGGCCTGAAGAAAGGGGAGCCGACGTTTTTAGCCACCATTGCAAGTTTGGAAGAAGACAATGGTGCCAATGAGTCCTTGCCACCGATCATAGATAAGGTCCTTGAAGAAAACAAGGATGTGATGCTAGACGAGCTACTGAAGACTCTACCTACGAGGTGCGAGGTAGATCATAAGATAGAGTTGGAGGTTGGAGCCAAGCCACCTGCACAAGTATCTTACCGCATGCCTCCACCCGAATTAGAGGAGCTAAGGAAGCAGTTGAAGAAGCTCCTCGAGGCTGGTCATATCCTTCCATCCAAGGCACCTTATGGCGCACCGGTACTGTTCCAGAAGAAGAATGATGGATCCTTACACTTATGCATCGACTATCGGGAGCTTAATAAGGTAACTATTAAGAACAAATATCCTATCCTGCTCATTGTAGATTTGTTTGATAGACTTGGGCAGGCTAAGTACTTCACTAAGGTGGACCTCTGAAAAGGCTACTACCAAGTACGCATCGCAGAGGGGAACGAGCCGAAGATGGTGTGCGTGACCAGATACGAAGCATACGAATGGTTGGTGATGCCCTTCGGCTTAAACAACGCACCCGTTACCTTCTACACGCTAATGAACAAGATCTTCCACCCCTATTTGGATCAGTTCGTAGTGGTTTACTTGGATGACATAGTCATCTACAGCAACACCCTGGAGGAACACGTGGAGCACCTAAGAAAGGTCTTCCAAGTCCTGCGAGAGAACCAACCATACATCAAGCGGGAGAAGTGCGAGTTTGCCCAGCATGAGGTGCACTTCTTGGGCCATATCATCAGCCAGGGTAAACTACGGATAGACGAGGCTAAGATCCGGGCAATCCAAGAGTGGGAGGCGCCTACCAAAGTGACCGAGCTATGATCATTCCTTGGACTTGCAAATTATTATCGCACGTTCATAAATGGCTACTCTGCGAAGGCCACTCCACTGACCGAGTTGTTGAAGAAAAATAAGTCATGGGTTTGGAGCACAGAGTGCCAGGGTCGCGGTGACAGAAGAGCCGGTCTTGACGCTGCCTGACTTTTCAAAAACCTTCAAAGTGCATACGGATGCTTCTGACTTTGCCAGTGGAGGAGTCTTAATGCAGGATAGACACCCAATAGCCTTTGAAAGCCGCAAGTTAAACGAGACCGAACGGCGCTACACAGTGCATGAGAAAGAAATGACAGCCATTGTACATTGCCTGCGCACGTGGAGACACTATCTACTAGGCTCTAAGTTCGTAGTCAAAACGGACAACGTGGCCACTAGCTACTTTCAGTCACAGAAGAAGATCACCCTGAAACAAGCTAGGTGGCAGGTTTTTCTAACTGAATTCGACTACGTCTTGGAGAACAAACCAGGAAGAGGCAACGTCGTGGTCGATACGCTAAGTAAGAAGGCCGAACTTGCTACCATAACGACAGCCCATTGTGATATTCAAGATGCAATCAAAGATGGCATGCAGCATGATCCTAAGGCCAAGAAACTGATGGAGTTAGCCGCCCAAGGCAAGACTAGGCACTTTTGGGTGGAAGATGGCTTTTTGCTCACGACGGGTCGAAGGGTTTATGTACACAAGTTCGGGTCCATCAGGCGGCGAATCATTAAGAAAAGTCACGACACACCATGGGCCGCACATCCAGGGCAACGACGAATGAGGGTGCTGATCGAGGCAATATATTTCTGACCACGCATGCGAGACGATATCGAGTGATATGTGCAGACTTGTCTTGTGTGCCAACAAGACAAGGTGGAACAAAGGCATCCGGGAAGACTACTAGAGCCACTACCCGTAGCGGAATGCCCATGGGAAAGCGTAACCATGGACTTCATCACTTCCCTACCTAAGTCCGATGGGTATGGAACTATCATGGTCGTGGTGGACAGGTTCTCAAAGTATGTTATCTTCATACCCGCCACAGCCGGATGCACCGCAAAAGAGGCCATTTGACTGTTCTTCAAGAACGTGGTGAAATATTAGGGGCTGCCAAGACACATCATTAGCGATTGAGACCCCCGCTTTACTAGGAACTTCTGGAGGGAGTTGTTCGAGATACTGGGAACAAAACTTCACTTCTCCACAAGTTTCCATCTGCAGACCAACGGCCAGACAGAACGTATCAGTGCCTTGTTGGAGTGTTACCTGAGGCACTATGTCAGTGCGCACCAAAAGGATTGGGCCAGACTCCCAGACATGGCGCAGTTTTTATATAACTTGCAGAGAAGTGAGTCCACCAGGTACACACCATTGAGTTGGCGACGGGCGAACAGCCCCAAACACCACATTCGTTACCGGCTACCTTCGAAGGAAAGAGTTTGGGAGCTTACCATCTTGCCAAGGGATGGGAAGAGCAACTTGACACTGCCAAGTCCTACTTGGACAAGGCAGCAAACAAGATGAAGAAGTTTGCCGACTGCAGACGACGTCCTACAGACTACAAAGAAGGCGACATGGTCTTGGTCAAATTCAATCCAAGTCAGTTCAAGGCACTAAGGGGCATTCATAAAAACTTAGTGCGGAAATATAAGGGTCCATTCAAGATCGTTGCCAAGGTGGGCAAGATCTCATATAAGGTGGAGTTGCCTCCACACTTTAAAATCCATCCGGTATTTCACGCAAGTGTCCTCAAGCCATACCATGAGGGAAAGGAAGACACTAGCCGAAACCAATCACGACGGGCCCCCATTACTGTCACCGCCTCGCACAACCGGGAGATTGAACCTATCATAGACTATCAATCCAAACGGAAGCAGGGTCAACAAGCCAGCGCCATGTTCCTTGTGCATTGGAAGGGAAAATCTCCGGAGGAGGCCACATGGGAGAAATATGAAGACTTGTGGCAATTCAAAAACCAAGTCCAAGAGTTTCTGCATCAATGCGCCGCGGTCGTCGCATTATCAGGTGGGGGAGCGTGTGACATCCCTCCACTTTGACAGTCCTATTTCGCAACCGGATAGGGGTAAAAGGTTCTAGAGTTGAGGAGAGGCTTGCGGAGAACTCTAGAATCCTTTAGATTTCTCAAGAAGGCCATGGAAGGTCCTAGACCATGTAGATTTCTCTAGAATGGGACCTTTGTGTAAATATCTTAGGGACTTGTAAAGTAATTTTAGTCCTTAGTTGGTAGTATAAATAGAGGTGCCAACCATTTGCAAGGCATCACTCAAGTTGTAAAGCAATCTTCCAAAGCAATATAAAAGGCCTTCTTCAAAAGTTCTTTTTTGATCTTTCTAAGTCTTTCCTTTCATTCTCTTAGTGATCTTAGCATAAAGAGCTTTCTTGAGCTTACAAGATCTTGAAAGATAGTGAGTAAGTTGTCAAGAGTCGCACGGAACGTTAGTGAAAACTCTAAGTCCGTGACAGTTTAGACAATGCCTTGATATGTTTGTAATTGTGTTCATTGATGATATATTGATTTATTCGAGAAATAAGAATGAGCATATTTATCATTTAAGGATCGTGTTGCAAGTTCTTAAGGACCAACAATTGTTTGCGAAGTTTAGAAAATGTGAGTTTTGGTTAAGATCTGTAGCTTTCCTTGGCCATATTATTTCAAGTAAGGGTATTGAGGTAGATCTTAAGAAGATGGATGCGGTCAAGAGTTGTCCTAGACCTCTAACTCCTTCGGATATTAGAAGTTTCTTGGGTTTAGTCGGTTACTATAGAAGGTTTGTTGAGGGATTCTCTTCAATTGCATCTCCTTTGACGGCTTTGACTCAAAAGAAGGCTAAGTTCATATGGTCCAAAGCATGTGAGAAGAGTTTCCAAGAGTTGAAGGATAGACTTACTTCTGCTCCGGTGTTGATTTTACCAGAAGGGATCGATGGTTTTGTTGTTTATTGTGATGTCTCAATGTGCTTATGCAAAATGGGAAAGTCATTGCCAATGCCTCAAGGCAACTTAAGATTCATGAGAGGAATTATCCTACCCATGACCTTGAACTAGCGGTGGTTGTTTTTGCCTTAAAGATTTTGAGGGATTATTTGTATGGAGTTCATATAGATGTGTTTACCGATCACAAGAGTTTGCAATATGTATTTAATCAGAAAGATCTAAATCTCCGCCAAAGAAGGTGGCTTGAGCTATTGAAAGACTATGACATTAGTTTTCTCTATCACCCCGAAACGACAAATGTGGTGGTGGATGCTCTTAGCCGATTATCTATGGAAAGTGTTGCTCATATTGAAGAATAAAAGAAATAGTTGGTTCGAGATGCTCATAGATTGGCCCCATTGGATGTTCGGTTAGTGGACTCTACCAAGGGTGGTGTTATGGTCCACAATAGTTCATAATCGTCTTTAGTGGCGGATGTGAAAGCCAAACTAGGTCTTGATCCAATTTTGGTCGACTTAAAAGAATCAGTGCCTAAGAAATTCGTTGAGGCTTTCTCCCAAGGGGGAGATGGGGTACTTAGACATGAAGGTCGTTTATGTGTTCTGAATGTTGATGAATTGAGGGAACAAAACTTGTCATCAGCCCATAGTTTGTGGTATTCCATTCACCTGGGAGCCACCAAGATGTATCGTGATTTACGGGAAGTCTATTGGTGGAATGGGATGAAGAAGGATATTGCGGAATTTGTGACTACGTGTCCGAATTGCCAACAAGTGAAAGTTGAGAAACCGGGAGGTTTATCCCAAGATATTAGCATTCCTACTTGGAAGTGAGAAGATGTGAATATGGAATTTATTGTTGGTTTACCTCGCACCCGGCGACAATATGACTTGATTTGGGTCATAGTAAATCGGATGACGATATGGGCTCATTTTCTTCTCGTCAAAGTTTCCTATTCGGCAGAGGACTATGCAGAGTTATACTTAAGAGAAATGGTAAAGTTGCATGGAGTAACTTTGTCCATTATTTCTAATCGTGGTACCCAATTCACTTCTCGATTTTGGAAGTCTTTCCAAAAGGGTTTTGGTACTCGTGTTAAGCTTAGTACGGCATTTCATCCCTAAATTGATGGGCAAGTGGAGCGTACCATCAAAACTTTGGAAGACATGTTAAGGGCTTGTGTGATTGATTTTAAGGGTAATTGGGATGACCATTTGCCATTGATTGAGTTAGCTTATAACAATAACAATCACTCGAGTATCGGTATGACTCCATTTAAGGCATTATATGGTAGGAGGTATAGATCTCCTATAGGATGGTTTGAGGTGGGTGAAATTGCCTAATATGTCCCGAACTGGTACATGAGGCCATAGAGAAAGTTTGGCTTATTAGAGAAGGGTTGAAAACGGCTCAAAGTTGGCAAAAGTCATATGTCGATGTAAGAAGAAGAGATCTTGAGTTTGATTTTCATGATTGGATTTACTTGAAAATTTCACCCATGAAGGGTGTAATGAGATTTGATAAAAAGGGGAAGCCTATTCCCCGTTATGTAGGCCCATATCAGATTTTGAGATGTGTTGGTAAGGTTACTTATAAGCTATATTTGCCGAATGAGTTGGCATCGCTACATCAGGTTTTCCATGTCTCTATGTTGAAGAAATGAATTGGTGATCCCACATCTATAGTTTCCTTAGAAGGTTTGGGAGTTAATGAAAATCTTTCTTATGAGGAAGTTCTGATTGAGATTTTAGACCGGCAAGTCAAGAAGTTAAGAAATAAGGAAGTAGCTTCCGTGAAAGTGTTGTGGAGGAATCAGTTAGTTAAGGGTCCTACTTGGGAGGCCGAGGCCGATATGATGTCTCGATATCCTCATCTCTTTCCTTCTACTCTTACTCTAGCTTGAGGTAATGAATCCCTCATGGTTTGCTCTTTGTTTTAGAGTCATGTGTTTTATGTGTTTCCATGATTTCCTTATTAAGCATGCTTCGTCAAAAGTTCAAGTTTTGAGAAAATGAGTTTGTTTAATTGACTCTTACATGTTTATATGCATATGAGTATGAATTTCATGTAGACTACTCGATATGATATTGTGAGCATGTCCTTAGCTTGGAGTTGATATTTCTTCCTCGGATATATGCATTTGAGCATGTTATTAGCTTGGAGTTGATGTTTCCTCCTTGGATATGTGCATTGCATGCATAATGGGCTGTTAGATTTAGTTTCACCCCTCTTATGATGTTTTGACAATGTCTTAGCTTGGAGTCGATAGTTCCTCCTTGGTTATATGCATTGCATTGTAGGTTGGATTGTTAGTTCCTCTCCTACTCTTTTCGTACTAGCTTGAACCTCATTTGAGGACGAATGGTCTCAAGGGGGAGATATTGTAACACCGCGGACTCGAAAAAGGGAAATGAGGCAAGTTTCAAGGAGTTGCATGTGCCAACCACGAAGGTCAACCACAGCCCGTGGATGGGACCACAGACCTAGGTTATGGTCCGTGGACTAGGCACCCAAGACATTCCAGGAACCCTGAAACCACGGCTTGACCAATGGACCATTGGTCAGACCACGGTCCGTGGTTCAAGGGCTAGAAATCAAGCTACTAACCACGAACGACGGACGTGCAGGACGGCCCGTCGTTCTGACTACGGCCCGTTGTCAGTGGCCGTCGGTGGGAAGTTTGCAGTTATTTTTAGGGGCAGTTAGGTCTTTTCCTAATTAACTAACTCCTATACTATGTCATTTTTCCCTTCACTAAGACCCATATATAAGCATTTTAACCCTCAAATTCAACCCATTCGAGTCATTCTTCTAAATTCACAGAAAAGAAGATCAATTCTTCTCCCCAAAATATTTCTCTCTCTAGAAACTTGAAGAAGAAGAAGGATTCAACCTAGGGTTTCAAGTCAAGTCTCAATTCCTCCATTAAATATTAGAAATTAGCTTCAAGGTATGATAGTTTTCATCCATGGATTCCTTCCATTCATGGAGTTCCCGAATTCCTCTATTTTACAAGTTAAAAATCCCCAATTGAGTTAGGGTTTTCTTCAATTGTCATTGGGTCTCTGGATTATTGATTTAAATGATTGAATTATGATCTCTTATGCATGAATTGATGAATGACAATGATTTTATGATGATTTCCCCCATGAACCCATGTAATCCCCATGTTTGCAAGTTATGATCATATGATGTGGGATTTTGATTATAAAGGAAGAGTTTTATGAAATTTTTCATGTATTGATAGCTTTGCATGAATTAATGATGAAATCCATATCTAACGCATGTTTTCTAAATGTTGATGATTGAAAGTGGGTTTTGAGCCTTGAAAGGTAAATTATGGAATTATGCATGTCTTATGAAATCTATGCAAATGTTTTAAGGATGCTTTCAGAGTAAAGTATCAATGATGATGATATAGATGTGTTGTTGAAGGACTTTTCTCATATACAAATAAAAGCCAGATGTGAAAGATTTTCTCACATAATAAGGATTCTAACGTTGAAAGATTTTCTCACCTAATTGAATCAAAGATTAAGAGCTATCCTAATGAAACCTAGCTTGGATTGGTTATCGAAAGATACATTTCCATGGGTGATGAACTTATCTTAGATTGTCAAGATGACGTGCCTTTCTATGGATAATAAGAACAAGAAGAAATGACTATTTTGTGGGATTTATGCTTAGCATCGAGGGTATATTGAGATGGAAGCTCTCCCGTTAGTAGAGGTCGGGCATTTAGAAGCAATCTACTTATCTCTTACCTATGTGCCCCAATTGGATGATTGTCTAGATAGACATTAGCTAGTGGATCCACTTAAGCTCAGATTATGGTCCTTACCGTGGCAAATAGGACAACCTTTTTCGGTGTGGGAGACACCGGGGGATCATATTATAGCTCACATGGTATCTATGTCGGTTAAGGCTAATTCCCCACATTAATAATGAACTAAGGTTACTTCAAGAAGTATCTCATAAGTGTTCAAAGGCTTTATATGATGTTAGCTTACATTGACCATGGTTTTATGACTTACGTTTTCTAACTCTCTTATATCATGTTTTAGCTTGGTCAATTCCATGTCATGAAATGAAATGTCCCTTTTTAGCATGATTTAAATGTTTTATGCATAGCTATCATACTTAGTACATTGTTTTGTACTAACGCATACTTTTGCCTACATTTCTCCAAATGTAGGGTCTGACAGTCAGGTTTCTCAGTTTTGTGGCTAGTGGTTGATTTTCGAGCTTTGGTGAGTCCTCATGTTTCGAGGACGAATGTTCACTGTTTCACTTTCTTTCATGTATTTCACGTTTGAACATGATGTATGGGCTAGGCTCAATTTCATTTTATTGTACTAGATGGCTATATTGAGACGTGTTTTAGACTTCCATTTTTCTTTATAAAAACTATTGGACTTGAACTATTGTTTTACTCTTATTGTTCTATTTCTTATGTTATGAAAGTTGAGTGGATTGTATGGGATCCTTTGGGGTTCCATATGCCATATTACATCTAGGGGTTACCCATGGATCGGAACATTAATACATGATATTTAGTTGAAAGTATGTTGACCCATGCCTAAATTATGATTTTCAACTATGAACCTATGGTGAACTCATGAACCTGTGAATTATGAATTTATAAAGATATTCATGTTTTTATGAAATGGTTGTAAATGATTTGGGTATGCTTTGAAAGGAAACTATCAATGTTATTGTGAAAGTTTTTCTCACATGTTATTATGATCATGATTGTGAAAGGTATTTCTGATATATAGATTCACAATGGTGAAAGGTTTTTTCATCTATGTAAAGGTATTTTTCATACATGGATTCACAATGTTGAAAGGTTTTCTCATCTATGTTGAATTATGTTTAAGGAGTTATTCTATGTTTTGATCTTGAAAAGTGTGGATTGGTATTGATCATTGTCTTTCCTATGATATTCATATTTGAATTTTATCTATTCCATTGGGATTTAGACTTAGCAGTGAGAGGTCTTTAAGGTGGAGACTCAAATAGGATAGTCTCTAGTAGCAACCTCTAGTCTCAAACTATGTACCCCCATAGGATTGTCTTAAATGACCTAGCTAGTGGATCCACTTTAGCAAAAGATGACATGTATGGATTCTACCTTGACAAGTAGATTCTCTCTCTTTCAGTATGAGGGATATACCAAATTCCATGATATAGCTCGCATGGCCTTATTGTCGGTTAAAGCTAATATCTCATAAATCAACTATGTTTCTTCAAGATTTTTCTTTTGGCCTTTTTGTTAATGTATTTGACCATATTTCATAATTCACATGTCATTTATTCTTTAAGACTTTAAATGTTCAAAGAATGAGCATGCCTATAGGGATGGCAATGGGGTGAGGTGGGTGCGGGGCGGGTTATTGTCTTTGTGGGGTGGGGTGGGTTTGAACTCATGTGTTGCAGGGCGGGTTCAATTCTTTTTTAAAATAAAATTTGGCGGGGCAAAGCGGGTTGCGAATTGAAATCTCAAAAACTAAAATAATCCTGAAATTTATTTTTGGTTTCCCATCCGGTGGCCGGTACCCACATTGGAGCCCGATTAAATTCAGATTCGCACCGGGAAATCCCACATTGGGGGGGGGGGGTAAAGCGCTCCCTAACAAAGGAGACTCTATACCCAAGGAGGCTCGAACCCGAGACCTCTTTGTTAAGGATGAAGGAGTACATACCACTCCACCACAACCCTTGTTGGTAAATAAACCTAAAATTACGCCTTAATATCACTTCATCTATTCCAAAAAATTTTATTGTTAATTTTAGTTTCTTGAGTAATAATTTTACCAACTGTCAATGTTAAATCAAACATGGATTAATTTTACTATTTGAATTAGATATTCATTAATAACTTAAGAAAGAGTAGTAAAAGTTGTAATATGATCAGCTATTAATGTAAGAAAGAATTCATTTATAAATTTCAATCATTTATAAAACATGCAAATATTATAGTTAAACCGTTTAACTTAAACATGCTAATTTTATAGTCATCAATAACATCAAAGGAAAAAAAAACTATAAATCATGATAACCATTTTGGGAGAAGGCACATCAGCAAGTGAGAGATTTTTCATGCAAATATTATGTTTTCAAGTAGAATTAGGAAAATGATACACATATTGTTCATGTGCGGGGTGGGCGGGGAAGATCTAAGCAAAGCGGGGTAGGGCGGGTTGAAAATTAAAATTTTTTCTATGTGGGGCCGGTTGAAATCTTCTCGGGTGGGCTTGCCCCGCAATCACTCCGCCTGTCCCGCCCCATTGTCATCCCTACATGCCTACATGTTTTGAGTCATTCATGTTATTATGTCTATTTTATGCATATTACCTCATACTTAGTACATTCCATGTACTAATGCATACTTGTGCCTATGCTGTTTCACAAATGTAGGGTCTGACGCTCTTACCTCTCATACTCATGGCTAGTCGGTTTCATTGACTTCGAAGATTGGTGAGTCCTCATGTTCTAAGGACCGGGATACCTTTATTGCTTTATGTCATCTCCGTTTTCAGACTTTGTATGTGATGTATGGGTTATATCCCAGTCACTTTCCTTATGATGTATTGTATGGCTTATTGAGACTTATGTTAGACTTTCTCTTTGTCAAGCTCTTTTGAAACATGAAATGCTTTCATTTTGAACTCTTTATTTCTATTATCTTGTATGATGTATGCTAAGTGGTTTGTGTAGGGCCTCTCGGGGTTCTATACGCCATGTTATACCTAGGGTATACTTTGTGTCATGATAGTCGATCTATGAGACATATTGGGTACACATGGTTTAGTACTCATACTACAACTCTTGCACTCTTTTGTGGTACAGATTGAATTTTGATTACGAGCGTATCTCATGGAGCATTCCGAATTTAAGCTTGAGTCATCTTGGATTTGCGGTGAGTTTCTTTGGTTGATACATGGTCCACACTTCCCTCCATCACTTTATTTATTCTATTGTTCAAGTATTCAAACAAGATATTTCTTACGTCTAGACTTATCATTTTATTTTCGGACTTGCATCATGTTTTAGAAGCTTTTGTACTTATGACACCAAATGTTGGGTGGTATTTAGTTTTTCCACATTTTATACTTAAGAAAGACTTAGTGTTCAGGATATTTTCTTATCACCTATCTTTCAACTTTATTTATTAATTTTAAGTGGTAAATTTATTGGGTTTGCTTACCTATCCATTAGGAACATAGGTGCCATCACGACTTGTGATTTTGGATCATGACATTTATGTATAATAAAAAAATGAACAGTTAAAATCCCTCATTCTAGGGTTATGACCATTGTATGAACATATTCTTCTAATAATACAACTGTTTAGTGGATTCTAGCACACATGTTTTGTTCTCTTAATAGCATACTCAACTATTTTTGGCTTCGTGGACCCATAAAGTAAATGAATAATTGCTATTGGAAATAGATACGCGAAATATATAAATAGAATGTGGATTGGAGAGATAAGATTCATCCAAGGATGGATTAGCGGCTAGGGCGAAAACATACCTAGTTTGTCCTGCTTGAGTCAAATACAGGATGATATACAAATGTATTCAGAGAGGTTTACAACATTTTCGCTCAACAATGTAGGCATGAAGCAAATTTGAATAGGTGACTATACGGCTTGAAAGACCATAATTATATTATCAACCTTGTGATTCAGCAATTCGGTAAATATATTAATCATGTTTAACAACAATAATTGGAAAAGATGAAAATACACAAACGTCATAGCCATAGGTCTTAAACTCTTCGTGAACAACACCTGCAATAATTATCTTCTTTAATTAAATCTCTATTTGTCAAATTCAATGGTAGTAATAGTTAGTAGAATAATCACAAAATTAACATCTCTGAAATCTAACAACACTATTTCGAATAATTACATCAGGAAAACGAATAGCTTGTTAGCAGCCAAGTCTTTGAGGGATTGAAAAATCTGATTGTGAAAGCAATCACTAATTACTTGCGACTACATACACTTACATGTGTGTATAGAGGAAACAAGTTTTTGGCGCCGTTGCCGAAAACTTAAAGTATTGACAAGTTAGAAAAAAATTATTATTTTTATTTTTACAGTCTCATTTCTATTACAAATTAAGTATAATCTCATAAGTGGAATACGAAAAGTAGAGAATGTAAGCACACTTTATTTCCTTTGTAAAAAAAATGTGCCATGAGACAATTTAAAAGAGCAAAAAACTGAACTATACAAATATAGTACATTAATTACCACTACATAACAATAGTTTTAATTTTCACCAACATAGCAATAGTTTTTTTTCAAAAATAGGAAATAATATTAATTAAAAAATCAATAAATAAAAAAACAGAAATCGTGGAATTAATGAGCCACGACATTCTCAACCTCCCTGATTTTCTCCCAATCTTTTACATTTCATGATTTACTCAAATTGGTTACACAATTCTCTCAAATTAAAAAAAAAGGTTTTTAAATCAAAACAAAACTCTCTACCTCCCTATTTTGAAAGATTGTACAATTATGAATACCAATAGTGTTTCGATTCTAATTCAACACAACGAACGATGGGACGCGTCAGGTATGTGTAATAAATCATGAATGGATTTTAGTCTGCAATCTAAACCTATTAATATTGTGTATGATGGTGTATTTTATGTCACTGAACAAAACCAATTTGGGTTGATTAGGAGGTTTAATTACTTTGTTAATAATTATAGTCAGGTCCCAATTTCCAAATTATAATTGTATATGATTGTGTATTGATATTGTAAGTTACGTTGTTATAATCTGTTTGTATTTGTTTTGGTGTATTGTGATGGTATTAATTGATTATAAAATGAAATTCGTGATTTTATTTGTGTATTAATTGGTAAAATTGATATTATATTTGTTGTTGGTGTATTGACAAAATTGGTGTATTAATGCCAAAATTTTGTGAGTACTTTTTTAGTAGATGATTAGGTGTAATTGATATTGTATTTGTTGTAGCTGACTTGATGCAATTGATAGTGTATATAGACTGTTAATCAACACCAAATTTTGTTATTATTTTTTGGTTTATGATCTGGTGTATTTATATATTTTATGTTGTATATAATAACCAAATAACGTGTTATTTTTTTGGTTCATCTATTGATATATTAGATAGTGTATTTTCTGGTGTAATTGACGTATGTAAACACCAACTAATGTATTCATTTTTTGGTCCATATATTGGTATATTAGATAGTGTGATTTGGTGTGGTTGATAGTTTATTTTTCTGATGTAATAGACAGTGGATGTAATTTTGGTGTAATTGATAGTGTATTTTTCTGGTGTAAGTGATGTATGTAACACAAACTAACTTGTTATTTATGTGGTTCATCTATTGGTATTTTATATGGTGTATGTGATTTGTTGTATAAACACCAACTAACGTGTTAGTTTTTGAGTTCATGTATTTGTATATTAGATAGTGTATTTTCTTGTGTAATTGAAATATATAAACGTCAACTTTTATGGTGTTTATATATATCTACTTTCTGGTGTAATTAATATAGAATGTTAATTTTTTATAATTACTAATTTAGTATGGTTTCAAATGAAGGTATGCGCATCAACAGAATATTTTCGTAGAGTTATAAATGGTGCAAAAAGATTTACTGTATGTCTAAATACTCGAATGTGTAGTTGTGGAAGATTTCAGCATGATGAGATTTCTTGTAGTCATGCAGTTGCTACTAGAAATAACACCGTGAAGACTATTGTTCAACCTATTATAGTAATAAGAATTATCAAGATACTTATGCAATCTCATTTGAACAATTGCCTTGCAAAAAGCACTTTGAATATTCCATCACATGTTATAGAAGAGACAATGTTATCATCAATTGCAAGAAAACAACTAGGTAGACCATCAAATAACGATCGTAAGAAGAGATTCAACGAAGGAAAATTTAAAAAGGTGTAAAGTCACTCATAATAAATGTGGTACATCGGGGTATAACAAAAAAAAATACCCCAAATTTGCGGCTCAAAATTAACATTGGTGTTTTTTTTGTTTAAACAAGTATACATTTGAATCTTTTGGAGTTTTGTTGAAATATAGATGTTTTTAATGAATGTTAATTGCAGTTTAAACAATATTGGTTAATGTTGATTGGCTAATTCATATTATTGGTGTATTGATCGTTGGTGTTTCCTTGTTTGTATAATTTTTTTTTGTTGTGAAAAAGTTGTTGCGCAAACTATTATTTGTATGATTTACGTAATATTAATGTAATATTTAAAATAGATTGGCTAGTTCAAAGGCTCAGTTCATAATATTGGTGTA
>NW_006239522.1:202271-211639 GCF_000226075.1 Solanum tuberosum | reverse complement strand
TATATTAATGGCTGAATTGTTGATATAATATACTAACCTCACACAATGAACTATTAAACTTGACAATATATACACAAACAACTAAGAACCAAAACATATCGAAATACAAAAAAAAGCACCAAAATCTGATGGAAAATATCAATTAAAGTATTTGTGAGTTAATTCAACACAAAATAAACACCAAAACTGATTGAAAATAGTAATTAAGCTGATATCCAAAAGTGTAATAATAACATTTTACAAAGAACAACAATTCAATAACCATATTTTATAAAATTCTTTCTTAACATAACATGCTCTTTTCAATCCCTCCCTTTTCGAATCAACTGTCTGCCACTTTCAGTTGATTCACTTTCACTAACAGTATCAGTGTCAATCTTCCTCATTTCATAGATCCAAAGTAATGCTTCATATCTCCAATGAAAATCTGCAGCATAAAAAATTGACGTTGAAATATTCATATCTCCTCAACAAACAAACTCTGTGAAAGCACAAGTATTCAAACCACAATCACTATAAAAAAAATAGAACAATAATCAGAATCCAAATATTTTATAGTACCAAACTATTAAATAAATACAATATACCTACATTGATTCATCAACAATTGTCATTGGATCTTCAACCAACAACTATAATTGATTTGTTAAGCCTAGAACTTTTTCTGGGCTTCCTCCTCAAATTTTAACCAAACTATGAAAATATAATCTTGAATGATGAACTTAAGCGGAAATAAAAAAATGGTGCAAGTGATTAACCGATGAATATGAACATAAGAGAGAAGGACAATGACTGAAATTTCTCGCAATGAAAATTTAGAAAAAAGTGAATTATTGGAAACATAAAAAGTTTTTACTTACATTGATTGAATAAAAAAGGAAGAAAATAAAACAATATTTGAAAAGACAGAAACGTTTATATTAAGAACTCTAATTGGAGAGATAAGTAAGACACATAATCCCAAAAGGAGGAGAGAAGAAAATTGCAATTAAATAATTAAATTAAAATCAAAAATTAATTAATCTTATATGTAGGTAATTTATAAACTATGTTTGTAATTAAATAAAAGTATGTGTATATATTGTTAATAAAAGTTTTAAGTTGTATATTTTTATAATTTATACATTTAAAAAGGATATGTCCTACAATATTCTTTTGTTCCGATTTATCTTATTCGCTATTTTTTTTAGTCAGTATAAAAAAGAACGACACATTTTTATATTAGTAATAATTTAACTTTAAAATTCTCATCTTATCCTTAATAAAATAATATATAACCCCCACATACTTGTATAATTTATTTTAAACTGAACTTCTAAAGTTTTTCTTCCTTTCTTAAATTGTATGTTTGACACCTTGTTTAAATTATCGTTACATGTTCTTTTGTATTGTATTGTTAGTTTAAACGAAAAAGAGCCTAAAATATCCTTCAACTATCGAATTTGGGACAAAAATATTCTTCGTTAACCTTTGGCTCTAAAATGCCCTTAACGTCAACCTATTGATCCTAAAATACCCTTCTTTTTTACGTCCATAATTAAAAAATAATTAAAATTTTCATTTATTACGTGTCACAATTTTATTGATGTATTTTACAATTATCCTAAACTTATTATATCAACCCAAATTCGGATCTACATAATATCCACTCCGCCTAAAAATCTCATTAAGCTAACAGAAAAACTTTTATTCTCATAGATTTGGTTCTTCAAGTTTTTTTTTTTCAAATTCTTCGGTGGTGATTTTAAATTTCCTTTAAATATATCCCCAAATTATTAAGTAAATCTAAAATTAAGTGCAATAAATGATTTTCAAAGCTATTCAAACTATAGGTCTACAAACTCCAGTTCTCCAATTTTGAAATTGAGATGCAAAATTCTTCGGTTTCATAAATGGAGTTTCAATAATTTCCTTCAACTTTTTTTTTCATCTTATTCACTAAATCAACTAAATCAGATTAGGTCAAACCAAATATACTTCAAAGTTGATTATATTTAAAGATGGGATAAGGGTCTGAAAAATATCCCAACTTTGGTCGAATTTGTTGTTGCGATACTAAACTTTCATGAGGACCTCTTACCTCCCTAGACTATATAATACCGTATTTTTTACCCCCTTAACTATTTAATAGTGTATTTTAAATGTATATATGTGCCCACGTGGACATATTACTATTTATAATTTTGCATTATTTTTTATGTCCACGTGGGAAAATATATATGTTTAAAATACGGTATTAAATAGTCTAGGGAGGTAATAGGTTCTCATGAAAGTTTAGTATCGCAACAGCAAATTCGACCAAAGTTTGGGTATTTTTTAGACCCTTATCCCTTTAAAGATTGAACAACTTACAACTTTTAAAAAGAACCTCAATCGAATTAGAAATCCTTCAAATATCAAAATCAGTGGATAAATTGTAATTTTAGGAAGTGTATGATTTAGAGCTTGAAATATGATTTGTATTGTATTTGAATATTAAGACGAAGAAAAATTGGTTTAAAATATGTTGAACATCATTGAAGCTAGGATGAACCTCTAATGGAGATGTCAAATTTTTCTATATAATTTGTTGTTTATTTTGAAGTGGGTGATTCAAATTATTATTCTTGGTGTCATTGTGAAGTTGTATTTTATTTTTGAAGGGTTTTGTAGATGGATTAAGGTGACTTGGATGAATTTAATAGTTGGGTTCAATGAAGAAGATGAACAATTATATGAAGAACAAATTAAATTTAGATTAATTAATAAATGAAAATTAAGATTTTTTTTCCCGTTAGTTTAATGGGATTATGGGTGAGGCGGATATGAGGTTATTAGATAGATTTGGATATGAATTTGAATTTGATTAGTTTAGGTTAATTTTAAAACACAACAATGAAATTGAGCCATGTAATAAATGAGATTTTTAATTATACTAGATATAATATGCCCATGCTAAGATAAAGGCCCGACGAATTGAAATTAATTATTTGTATTACAAAGTTGTAAGGAATGCAAATTTATATTTACAAAGATACTATAAAAGTGCCTCAGATATGGAGGAATGTCCATAGCCCTTTCGTGTTTGTTGAAAGTTTAACTAAAATAAGAAACTAATTTTTTTACAACATTTGATTGATAAGAAAAAGCAAACAAACAATATAGATTGCTGACCGTATACAACTCTAGCTTTATTTCAACCGTTGCGTCTTATTCAAACTGCACAATATGAATAAATGCATTAATGATCACCTAGTTAAGCTACCAAAAATTTGATAAACAGTTCAACACACAATTACTGGAAAACATATCTAGGTCAATTCACCACTTGTATTTTCAAGAAAATAATATAATTAATCAAATAACATGCTCAAAATATATCTCAAACTAAATTTATTAAAACTTGTCTACTGAAAAAATTAAACAGGGATAAAGACAACATTGTTAGTTCAGTACATAGCCACTTGAACTTTGTTTCGAATCATCAATAAATAGTACGTATCATCAAAAATGATTTACTATTCAAATTGATGGGTTAGAAACATATAGTAACTTTTAAGCAACCATTATATAGGCATGAAGCTACCTGTTCACAAAATTTCAGTACCATGACAATTTGCAACATTTTTCGTAGTCTTCATGGGTGAATCTTAGATCAGGTGTATTGTGCACTTTCAATTCAATTTCAGTATTATCCTTAAAATCTGAAAGGATCTAAGTACTTGTTCCTTAGGTTCATAAGATCAATAGTAGTGACAACATTCAAGTATATTAATGTAATCCAAGGTGAATGTCTAAAAATAAAAGAAAATAACAAGAAGAGAAAATTTCGATACACATCTTACATCTAAGCTTCTAATGTAGAAACATTATAACAAAAAAAATTGAATTGGTGAGCAGATGAAGATTCAGATAGCGACAAGATGATCATAATCAAAGTAGAAAATATAATGTGAATAGATTATGGAAATGTCACCTTGGTATTGTTATTGTTAAAGAATTTAACAACAGGATAGTCGTTAGGGTCCTCTTTAAATATATATAACTACAATAAAAACAATTGTTCCTTTAACTAATTTTGCCAAGGTATCCACAACAAAATCCTAAAAGCACGTAAGATTATTGATTAAAACTTTACCTAATATCTCAAAAAAGTAACAGAAGAACCATACAAATATCTAATACCAGAAAATCTACACAAAGTTCATCAAAAAGCTTGAATAACTAAATAACAGGGCAAGAAAGTGATGAATTTGGCCACGCGGAAGGAGCTGTGAAGTTCTCAAATTTAAAGTTATGCAATAAGAGGAAGAACTTTCAAATGATGCGTAGGTAAAATGTCTCAAGGAAAAAATAAATAAGAAAACAAAAATCTAAAAGATAAACCTCAAAATACAATAAGCATGAAAGTTTAGACACTGCAAACTATAGATTAGCTTGACCAATCACAATATGGCACTTTAGATTAAATCTATTTTATTGAAACCATAAGAATAGATATTAAGCCTACTTTTATTCAATGCATTTTTATTTTCTAATATCTCTGTGTTCTTGACGATTTATAGTTTTCTTTATAGAAAAGAAAAATATCAACTTAATTGATGTCATATAGCTGACCTCAGAAAAAACCCTCATAATTTATCGCAATAACATGTAGTAGTGTAACATAAAGCAATACTGGCGGATCAATTAAAATAAGGACTCTAGATTAGCCAAGTCCCGTAAAGGAGGTACATCCAATCGAGTTAAAGATTATGCATCATTGTACTATGCAGCTAATCCGTTAGGAAATGCTGATACTTATGCAGCTTTTTCAATAATTTTTCACTGATAAGTTTCCTTCCTAATTTTGTAATATCAAAATGTAAGATATGTATTTCAGTAAGTTTAGCTACAGTACCAGAAATGAAGATGAATAATAATCATAAAATTTATTCAATAGAGATAAACCTACTCTGAGTTACCATTGATCTCTATCGTGCAACCTTAAATTGCATGAAAATTCTCTTTTAAAAAAAAAACAAACACAACTATAAAATCTAAGCAAAAGAACAAAATATAAAAAAAAAAATTGAATAAAAACAATGACAATATATGTTTAAATGTTAACCTTGTTCTTTGCTAAGGTTCAAAACATTGTTCGGTCAATTCTTAGAACTATCAGATATGATTTTTCTCCTGGACAGATACAAATTATCATTTGACATAAAAAGTGCTAAGCTAAATTTGTCACTCAAGAGGTGGCCCAGTGGTTTGCGCTTGGGACTTGGAGGTCTCAAGTTCGAAACCCCTTGCTTGCGAAAGCAAGGGGTTTGCCTTCTGGGTCGAGCTCGTCGCACCGGGCTTGCCTAGTGCGGGTTACCTCTCCTATGTGATTTGCAAGCTATTGCATAGGAGCGGGGGTTTTACCCTGTGCGCACCCAAAGGGTAGCGGTTGCGGGTTTCCCTTGTAATAAAAAAAAATTGTGACTCAAGAGTCAAGAGAAAATGCATAATACATTTTTTGAGGATCTGGGAACCTCATCACTGTTTGTACTTTTAAGTTCAAATTGTGTATTAGAATACTCTAATGGTCCAATGTTTTATATTTATAAGAGCTCACTTATAGATGCTCCAAGTGCATAGTTTCCAAAAAAACTAAAGAAGTCTAATAAGTAGAGAATGAAAGAATAGAACATTTTATTTGGTGGTGACACAAAGGAGAAGCATGTTCTAAGCACAGATCCGGCATATTAAATGTAACATCTCGAGGAGGACTAAGAACACTCCAACTCTAATCTTAAAACAAAAATGCAAGTCATATAAATAAAATAGCTTATCCAATGATCAACAATAAATGTTAACTATCTTATCCATCCTAAAATACATTTGTTGACATCTAGCATATAATCTCATCAAAAGTCACTCTCTTACAACAGGTATTTCTAAAACTTTAAATGTAAAATATACATGGACCTTTTGATGTTTCAACTCAACATCTTCCAACAACTTCAAATATTAGGTAGAAATAGTGTTTCTCTCACATTCACAACACAATGAGCATTAGAACTTGTACCATGACATAGCCAAAGCAGGGAATTACTTGCATGTATAAGGAAAAATAGAAATATAAGATGCAGCATAGTTGGTTTAGACATCTAGGATATTTAGTAGTAGTAAATTCATTCAATAACAACTTTCAAGCAGCGATCTACTCCATTTACCATTCTAATTATAAAATTCAGGGCCATAGCATTAAAGGGTATACATTTAAAAAAATCAAAAGTTCATTTCTCTTTTCTCTTCGGTTGTTGCTTTAAATTTTCTTTTTATGTTTTTGTTCGTTCCCTGCTTAACATTCTGTTCTTTTTTTTCAAATACTATTGCAGTTTCCTGGTTGTATTTGATCTCTTCTTCCTTTCCTTGTTTTTGGTCTTTTTTTATTCTTCTTTCTATGCATCCTTTGAGGGTTAAAATCAATCTTTCTTCGTCTATGTTGGCTATTCTTGAATTAAACCTGAGCCTCATGACCCTTTCCTGCATGGGTCCATAACTTCTCATCTTGCTTGGAATTTGATTCACTATCAAAACAATAGGTACGTTTCTTGTTTTGAATGTTAAGCAGGGAACGAACAAAAACATAAAAAGAAAATTTAAAGCAACAACCGAAGAGAAAAGAGAAATAAGAATTGTTTACGAAAGCCAGAACGCAGAAGATGCCGGAAAAAAAAAACAACCGTAAAGATCGTCATAGATGAAGAGCAGCTAACAAAGGGCGCAATGTCAACACTCAAATATGCAAGCATTCCAATAAACATTAACTCCCTGAGTTTCTACCATTACCTGCCTGTACATGACATATATAAGCTTAGCTTTTAAAATCTTGGCTACATATTCAAAAAAAAGTAGGAATACTATCAGTTACTTGTTTGACTTAAATAAAAAATATGTGGTCAACTAAACTCATAAAGAGTTATGGAGAAGGATTTCTTACTAAGTTACTTTGGAATGCATCGTCGAGAGGCTTATACCAACTGCATTTGCAGTATGGCTGATTGCAGATCTTCGAAAGATGCTCAACTGATCATTTTGTAGGAGAAGCATCTGAAAAATTGTTATACATTTATAGATATTGTTGCTCGTAGATAATGGTATTACCATATCGCCTGAAGAATGGTGCTTCCCTATTGAAAAATTTCAGGAAAAAAGAGCAATATATCTGAGAATTTTTCAGATATTAGGTGACATGCTATAAGTTCTTCAGCAATGACGCTTGACAACTAAATGTACTCGAGATTTTCTTAGCGATTTTGTTCTGCTTGTTCGAGCCTAATATCAAGAAAAATGAATCATGAAAACTACAAATGAATTCTTCAAAAATGCACTACTTTTGGCGAATCCGACATGCACCTCTTGACATTTTTAAAGAGTCCGAGCAACATAGTCCTGGATTATGAGACATGACAAGCATAAATACCCATGGATCTTAAAATCATTTATCACCTCTGTACAACCCTCTAAAAACGAAATTGGAAGCTGAAATTGGAACATTGTCCTAACAGCATGATCTTGTGGACTCTCTCGTCAAATATTTTTTATGACCGAGAAACTACTGAGATAATGGATTTATCACAATGTTGTTATTCAATTAAATACAAAATTTGATATAACACCCAAACTTCAAACGTGTGATGTACACCTAGCACATTTTCGCGTTCCACATAGCACAACATTTACTGTTGAACCAAACCCCTAGAACATGGGATTCTCTTGGCATTCACCAATCATTTTTAAAAAAAATAAACTGATTGTTATTTCATCATAGGTACTCTTTTTATAGATCAACTAATTTAGTGAAGAACAAGCAATCCCTTGGTCCCAAATAACAAGGCAACTTTTACCCTCATAGATTAAGAAAAATACTGCAAATATTAGATAGTAATTTATTCGATTAGGTCATATGGTAAGACTTTCTCCCACATGCCAATTGTGTTTGAAAACATAAGGTACAATAGATGACATTCTTATTCCATACAACTTAAGCTATCCATCTATAATTGTGGCGGACAATTATTCTTTAGGAAAAAAACTATGCCACATCTTATAACTATGTTTTTCTATTCAATACTTTAGTGCTTACTTCCTTTAATCTTATTCTTATTGCTTCCCAAGAGTCAAAACAATGGATAATAGAATAATTGGAAATAGCTTATGACATATTTCTCAAATATGACTTCATCTCTGACATATTTAAACAATTGTTTAAAGCCTAAATAGCCTAAATTGTAAATACTAAATACACCTCTATGAACTTCTAAAATATATTTTAGTCATAGCCACTGGCCCTGTTGGTCCTATACATATGATTTTTCATTAATGAAATTGCAATATCTAAATAGAGGTGGGGCTGGAGTCACCCTCTAAAACCTAGTGATAAATGCGATAGCTTCTGTGGAAGTTCATATGAGCAACTCAAATCCAAAAGTGGAATAAAACTTCCTATCCTCAAAGTTTCGCAAGCATATAATTCTAAGTCACCATCATCTTTTCATCAAAAAAAAATTATTTCATCAAAAGTCACCATCTAAATGAAAATTTGAATATATAACATATAAATATCATAAGAAGAACAAAGAAAAAAATACCAAAAGGAACAATGAAAAAAAAGTAACTTGCTACTGCTTTCCGGAAAATATGATAGTATATACCTGGAATTAATCATATATACCTTCAGGTTCACAATCATAAAGATTACAAGCTCTAAGTGTTTGTTGAAACATCAGCACCTACAAAGAGATCAAAAAGCAACTGTTAAGAAAGCTGAAAATAGTAAAAGAACTGTATCGAATGCATACGCTTCTCTGCAAAAATATTATTGAAAGTGAATAGGGAGAATTGAAGGCTATTCTTTTTTTTTCTTTTTTATAAAATCGGGGTAGGAAAAATGGGGATTAAATTACAATGTGGGTGGAGAATTGAACCTTGGATGGGAGCTACTGAGATTCCCCAAACTGAAGGCTATTTTGATTTAGCAACAACCAATGTTTCTAATTTGAAAAAGAGACGAAGTTTTTAGGTCATCTTCCTCAAATCTCGAACTATATAGTTAATTTAGCTCGTAACCCAAGCTTTAGGAGAAGTCGGGAAGAAGAGATATGATGAAGAGATGCAAGGAAGTTTTTCATTGTTCTTTTTTGGCTCTTAGATCTCTCTCCTAAGCAAATAGCAATTGTTAATCATAATCTGGAAGTATTGGAGAGAGATCTGGAATGATTTGGAAGGGAAAGGAAAAGGAAAAGGAACTTACTTTGTTAAAATATCAATTATGCGTAATTACAATTTTACCCTTGCATAATAACATAATTACTAATTTGCCCCTGGTCGTCCTAGGCTTCACTCTTCTATATTAT
>NW_006239522.1:198669-201540 GCF_000226075.1 Solanum tuberosum | reverse complement strand
AAATTTTATTAGTACCACATAAATTGAGAAAGAAGAAATAACCTTTATTATTTGAAAATTGCGTAAAAGATATTACAAATCATACAACAATAATTAGCAATTTAGAATGTTAAAAGCCATAAAAAAAAAATTACCATAGTTAACAATAATTAAAAATTTAAACTATTTTAAATTAATATTAAAGTTTGATTAACTCTTTAATTTTGTCTTTGTCACATAAATTGAAACAAAAAATGATACATATTGGGCCCGTGCTAGCACGGGCTCCGATGTCTAGTATTATTATAAGTGGGAAGCTCCAATATGCAAAGTTGAATTACCATACTATCCCTATGCTAATTAAAAAAAGTTATAAAACATTTAACTAATAAAACATCAAATAGTAATCATATCATATTATTATGCTATTATAATATATATATATATATATATACACACCAAATAAATACGTTTATTAAGTTGGATATATATATATATATACACACCAAATATATATAAAACTTATAAGATTTTTGGATAAAATTAAGTTGTGATGTTGTGATAGGCTGCGTTTGTAAATTATGTTGTAAAATCCTACTCAGTACTCCCTCTTCCTGCTCTGTTATCTAGTTTAGTAGTTTTTTGTTACTAAATCTATGTAATTTCTCCCAAAATTACTTTTTTTTTTAATGTTCATCTTACTTTACCTTACTCTGTTCATCTCTTTTCTTTAACTCATGTTCTTAGCACTTACTTCTTTAACCACACCCTGGGATACACAGTCCTTTCGGTTCCCTGACCATGGCGGACTTTCAACTTCCCTAGGTATTTATAGGTTAATCCATCGGGGTTACTAAGAAGGTAAAGAACTAACTATTTACTAAGAGTAATTTAAAGAGAATATGAACATAGTAATATAAACATCATATTATACATTCATAATAACAGTACATAATAATACATTATATAGGGAGAAACTTACTAAGATCTAGAAAACAGATAACTACTTACATGATAATGGTCGGAATGAGGTTTCCCTTTCGGGGGTCCCCGAGTGACCTTGCAGCTACTTGCAGAAAATAAACACTCACACTCTTTGTACAACAAACACTTACACTCAAACACTTAACACTCTTTTTATTTTTGGAAAGGGAAAGGAAATATCAACCAAATTTTTAGAACTAAATTTCTTTTTTGTTGTATGCTCTGCTTACTCTTCGCTCTATCTTTCTCTTCTTGCAAATGGTCTCTATTTATAGGAGTAGATCCGGATTTGAAGTTCGAATTTCAAATGTTGAAAATAATCTTTCTTTAATGTCGGGTGCTCTTTGGGCCTCATCGTCACATGGTTTTGAAAGACTTTTTTCAAAATAATTGTCCTTTTTCTTGTCCGTTTCTGAGGAGTGGAATCTTCTTTATAGGTAGTGGAGTCTTCTTTTTAGTAGTGGCTTGTGATGTCATAGCTTACATATTCTTTTGTTGACATCATTGCTTACGTATTTCTTTAGGTATCCAGGTTGTGCAGTGCTTCGGAATTGAAACTCATTCCTGAATCATTGTCTTCATTCGAGTCGTAGTGCTGAGTAAATTGGTCTATTGATAGATTGTTCTCATCACTTCTACTCCCTGTGTCTTCTGGATCAGAATTTGTTGGTTTTGGTTCTGGGTTTGGGTTTTCTTGTATAATTTTTTCTTGTATAACCTCTTTAGTTTTTTTTTAAGTAACTTGCAAAGGGAACTTTTTATTATTTATTTTTTTTCTTTTTTGTAGGAATCCCTTTATTTTTTTGCTTGTCTCTGCCACTGTATTGAAACTTGCTAGCAGAATCCTTACACTTTTTGGCAAAGTGTCATCCATCAACGGATTTGATGAGTCTTTACCCGCTACCGTTTAAGCAGGACTAGCTGTACCTTTAGCCGATACAATAGCTCTCTCTACATTCGTTGGGGAATGTACACCCGTCTTATCCATTTTGAAATGAGATGGAGAACTCTTTTGTCCTTTTGGGTAGTCTTGTATTTGTAATGGTATGTTTTGATTAGTATTTCCAAGTAAAAACCATATTCTTTCTTGTAATGAGTGGATATGTTGTGTCATTTTTCCCTTTTCAGTCTCTAGTTTCTTGATGGTTTGGTTTAGTCTTTTGAATCCTTCAGTCATTGAAGAGAAATGATCGCAGAAAATTATCCTGTCAGTATCCCTTTGAATATTGTATTGTAGGAAAGATGATCTTGTAGTCTGTCTTAAAGCTGGGCTTATGAAATAATTTGGCCCAAGAGTCCCCCTAGCATAGATTAGTGCTTCATTTAAATCGTTAAATCCTTTGAAAAGTTGTCACGCCCCGAGCCTACACCTTGGACATGGCCGGCACTCGAAGACCATTGCTGGCCCCCAAGCGAACCCTTGGCCTGGCTTTCTTAACTCAGCGGAAACTTAACACATAGAATAACTCCATGCAATGCAAGGTTATAAAACAAACAACTGATAAAGTCTGGCCCAAAAGGCAACTCGAGACTCAAAATAGAATATTTACATATATACATAAATGAGAGACTCAAAACTAACTGACTGACTGTCTATGAAGCCTCTAAAATATTGTGAGGGATGTTGGGACAGACCCCACAACATCCTAATAAAACAAAACAAAGAGAACAAAATAACCGAGTCTTCTGAAATGCAAAGAAGCTCACCACTGACTCTGAAGTGCTCAACTGGATCAACGGCGTGCTGGATGCTGATACTGGGTACATGTGTCTGCATCATAATAAGATGCAGGCAAACTGGCATCAGTACATTGAATGTACGAGTATGCGAGATGGAAAGCTAAACCACCACTTAAACTTGAAAAGAGTAAAAAGGAACTCTTACCTTGGCTCTGTTCAACTTGTGAC
>NW_006239522.1:190885-197751 GCF_000226075.1 Solanum tuberosum | reverse complement strand
CAAGGCGCGGAGCGCCAGCCCTCGAAGCTCAGAAGGACTGCTGGGGCACACTGCTAGGCGCGGCGCCCCAAGGGAGAAAGCTCAGAAGCTCTTTTGGGGCGCGCTGGCAGGCGCGACGCGCCACCCTTTCCCAGAAAACTCGACTTTTCTCTTCATTTTTCCAACTCTAAACCTCCTTAACCTCACTGGTTCTAGCCCCAAACACTTAAAATCATAAACCCCTCAACATACAATAGATTTCAACTCAAAACACAACCGGAAATAAGTCCCAAATCAATAAGAACTTCAACACAATCACAACCAACAACTTCAACAAACATAATCAATCTTTTCTCAAAATTAAACGAGTTTGGCGTCTGGGGGAAAGAACCAAACCAACACTACGAACTCACATACCTAGTTGGGATCACCCCCAACGATATCCACGACGATCTTTAATGAAACCTTGCTTGATCTTCTCTTTCTCCTCTTCTTCTCCTCTTCTTCTCCTCTTCACTCTCAAACCCTTACTCTCACTTTTTAAAATGGGACAAACTGACCTAAAAAATCAGTCTAACACAACAATATAACCAAAAGACTTGGTTAGGGAAAAGACCAAAATACCCTTAAAATTTTCGGACTAATTTCCCTGCCAACTGCCCAACTTCCAAAGGAAATAACTCCCTCATACGAACTCGGAATCGGGCAAACTCGGCAGCGTTGGAAAGATCATTCCAAGGGATTTCCAAACATAACTGGAACTACACCTAACTCATCCTGAGCTTGGAGTTATGACTGATCAAAGTTGACCAAAAACTCATTTTTTTCCCATACTTAACAAATTTCCAGATTTTTGAATTCTTTCCAAGAATGACTATATCCACTTCTAAACCTCTTCATAGATATTTCAAATTGCCGGATGTTACAATATCTCCCCCTTGGGAACATTCGTCCTCGAATGAGGTTACTCTTACTAAGCTAAGGGTGTAACATCAGACGCAAACACCCAACAAACAACCAAGCAAACACAAAAACAACAACAACATGCTCATTATAATTTAAAGAGCACTAAGAAGGAAATTAGTACCTTAATCTGCATTTCCCCCGTATTGAAAGAGATGTGGATATCTCTTCTTCATGTCCTCTTCGGCTTCCCAAGTAGCTTCCTCAATAAATTGGTTCCTCCAAAGGACCTTGACTGATGATATATCTTTCGTTCTCAGCCTACGAACTTGTCAATCTAAAATCTGAACAGGAATCTCCCCATAAGATAAGTTATCCTTGATCCTAATACTTTCAGTTGGTAGGATCAATGAAGGATCACCTAAGCACTTCTTCAACATAGAGATGTGGAATACCGGATGAACCGCTGCTAGTTCATGTGGTAGCTCCAACTCATAAGCAACATTGCCAATTCTCTTGGCTATGCGGTAAGGTCCAATATATCGGGGACTGAGTTTACCCTTCTTACCAACCTCATAACCCCTTTCATGGGTGAAACTTTCAAATATACCCAATCGTCTACTTCAAACTCTAATGCCCTTCTTCTAACATCAGTGCAGGATTTCTGGCGACTCTGTGCCGTTTTCAACCTCTCTTCAATCACCTTCACCTTCTCCATAGCTTGGTGAACTAAATCTGGTCCTATCAACCCTGCTTCACCAACTTCAAACCATCCAATAGGAGATCTACATTTTCTCCCATAAAGAGCTTTATATGGAGCCATCTGGATGCTGGAGTGATAACTGTTGTTGTAGGCAAACTCGATGAAAGGTAGGTGATCATCCCAATTACCTTTGAAATCAATCACACAAGCCCTCAACATATCTTCCAAAGTCTGAATAGTGCGCTCTGCTTGCCCATCAGTCTGAGGATGAAAGGCAGTACTTAAGTTCACCTTCGAACCCAAGCCTTTCTAAAAAGATTTCCAGAAATATGCAGTAAACTGTGCTCCTCTATCTGAAATAATGGAGATTGAGACTCCATGAAGTCTCACTATCTCTTGAATATACAGTTTGGCATAATCTTCTGCTGAAAGGGTAGTTTTTACCGGTAGAAAATGAGCTGACTTTGTCATTCTGTCGACAATCACCCAAATAGAATCATATTGTCTACCAGACCTTGGCAACCCTGTGATGAAATCCATATTGATCATCTCCCACTTCCATTCCGAAAGTTCTATATTCTGAGCCAAACCACCGGGGCTTTGGTGCTCTACTTTTACCTGTTGGCAATTTGGACACTTAGCAACAAACTCTGCAATGCCCTTCTTCATGCCATTCCACCAATAAACCTCTCTCAAGTCACGATACATCTTTGTGGAACCCGGATGAATGGAATATCTGGAGCTATGAGCTTCCTCCATAACCCTTTCTTGGAGTCCATCTACCATAGGTACACACAATCTACCTAAGCAAAATGGGATCTTGATCTTGTTTCTCTTTCACTTCTAACACTAGTGATGACTCGGCCCCGTTCGTCACCGCTATTCCTCTTTCTGCGGAATCTATAAGTCTGACTCCCAGGCGTGCCAATCTGTGCACATCTTTTACTAACTCTTTCTTCCCTTCTTCAAAATGGGCGGTGCTACCCATAGACAACCTGCTTAAAGAATCAGCAACAACATTAGCCTTACCTGTGTGGTAAAGAATACTCAGGTCATAATCCTTGAGTAATTCTAATCACCTCTTTTGTCTGAGATTAAGAGCTTTCTGAGTAAGCACATATTGAAGGCTCATGTGATCAGTAAATACATCGACATGCACACCATACAAGTAATGACGCCATATCTTCAAAGCAAATACTACAGCAGCTAACTCCAAGTCATAGGTTGGGTAATTCTTCTCATGAACCTTCAACTGTCTAGAGGCATGAGCTATAACCTTGTCATTCTGCATTAAGACACAACCCAAACCAACTCTAGATGCATCACAATACACCACAAAACCTTGAGTACCTTCTGGTAACGTCAAAACTAGAGCTATAATCAACCTCTTTTTCAATTCCTGAAAAGCTTTTCTCATAAGCTTCAGACCATTGAAATTTCACTGTCTTCTGAGTCAACTTGGTTAAAGGAGATGCAATAGACGAGAACCCCTCATCAAACCTTCTATAATAGCCAGCTAATCCCAAGAAATTCCTAATTTCAGTTGGAGATGTGGGTCTAGGCCAATTCTGCACTGCCTCAATTTTCCGAGTACCAACTTTAATTCCATCACCGGACACAATGTGGCCTAGGAACGCCACAGGCTTAAGCCAAATCTAACACTTAGAGAACTTGGCATACAACTTTTTATCTTTCAAAGTTTGAAGAACTATTCTGAGATGACTAGCATGATCTTCTTCATTCCTTGAATAGATTAGTATGTCATCAATGAAGATGATAACAAACATATCTAAATAAGGTTTCACGACTCAATTTATCAAGTCCATGAAAGTTGCCGGCGCATTTGTCAAACCAAAAGACATGACCAAAAACTCATAATGACCATATCTGGTTCTGAAAGCTGTCTTTGGAATATCACATTCCCTTACTCTTAACTAGTGATAGCCTGATCTGAGATCAATCTTCGAAAAACAAGTGGCACCCTGAAGCTGGTCGAAAAGATCATCAATCCTCGGAATAGGGTACTTATTCTTGGTTGTAACCTTATTCAACCGGCGGTAATCTATACGCATTCTAAGGGAACCATCTTTCTTTCTCACAAACAAGACCGGAGCACCCCAAGGTGAGACACTTGGTCAAATGAAACCCTTATCTAGGAGATCTTTCAACTGCTCTTCCAACTCTTTCAACTCTGCTAGTGCCATTCTATAAGGCGGAATAGAGATAGGACGAGTATAAGGAATGAGATCTATGCCGAACTTTATTTCTCTCTCAGGAGGAATTCCGGGTAGATCATAAGGAAAAACTTCTGGAAACTCTCTTACTATAGGAACTGACAGAAAATGAGGTATCTCAACACTAGAGTCATTAACTCGGACTAAGTGATAGACACAACCTTTCGAAACTAACTTCCTTGCCTTAATGTACGAAATGAAACGACCCTTAGGCACTACTGAACTACTACTCCACTCTATGACTGGCTCATTCGGAAATTGAAACTTGACCACTCGAGCTCTACAGTCTAATGATGCATAACAAGCATGAAGCCAATCCATACCTAAAATGACATCGAAATCTACCATGTCTAACTCAACCAAATCAGTCATGGTGCTCTTGTGATTGATAGAAACAGGACAATCACGATAAACTCTTTCTGCTAGAATAGACTCCCCAACAGGTGTAGAAACACAAAAGGGTTCACAAAGTCTTTCAGGAAGAACATCAACCTTATTTGCAACGTAAGGAGTTACAAAAGAGAAACTTGCTCCTGGGTCTAGCAAAACAACATATCAAAAGCAAAGACTTTGATCATACCAGTGACAACATTTGGAGAGTTCTCTTGCTCATGGCGACTGGTGATTGCATAGAGGCGGTTTGCTCCTCCAATAGTACTAGAAGTAGTTCCTCTAGGTGCCGTCCTTTCTGGGGGAGCAACTGAAGAAGATTGGGCCCTACTGCCTAAATTTCCACTACCTTGCTTATTCTTAGGGCACTCCTTCATGAAGTGACCCTCTTGTCCACACTTAAAGCAACCCGTCTGGCCCTGACGACACTTCCCTGGATGGACTCTACCACACCTAGCACATGCAAGAACCCGGTTACTTCCTTGTGCCACACTATTCTGAGACTGTGCAGGTCCAGCTCTGAAGTTCTGCGAATTCTTCCCAGTGTACTCACCTTTATTTCTGGGTGCAGGTGCACTAACAGATGATAGAGCAGGTCCCCTTTGCCTTTGTTGAAAGGACGGACGGTTCGCATTACCTTTCTGAAGCCTGGACTCATTACCGGTCTTAGCTTTCTTATTTCTGAACTCTTCTCTGTCCCTCAGCTTTTCTTCCTCAACTTGCTGCACATAGACCATCAACCTTGATATGTCCATGTCCCCGATAAGCATTGCAGCCCTACCTTCCTTACTTGACAACCGAGACAGCCCAGCAACAAACAAACTCATTTTATTCCACATGTCCGCAACCATCTCTGGAGCATAACGGGATAATTGGGTGAACTTCAAACTATACTCATTAACACTCAAAGACTCCTGCTTAAGCGTGAGGAACTCACGTACCTTGGCCTCTTTCAATTCTCGAGAAAAGAAATGCCCCAAGAAAGCTTCCTCAAAACAGGCCCAACTCGCAAGTGGTGCATCCTCAGCTCTACTCCCTTTCCACTGGTCGAACCAAGTTCTAGCAACATCCTTCAATTGATATGCAGCTAGTTCAACCCGTTCAGTATCTGCCACATGCAATCACATCAAAAAATCTTACTTCAACTCCTCAATGAAGTTCTCTGGATCCTCAGTAGTGCTTGAACTCATGAAACTCGCAAGATTCATCCCCAAGAACTCACGAATCCTAGAAGTGTCAGCTCCTTCATGTCGAGCTCCCCTTTGCTGACCAATCTGATTAGTTAAGCTTGACTCAGAATTATAATTGCGTCTCTGAACTCGGCATTAGAAACGTCCCCTTGATCAACATAACGTCTAGGAAGACGCCCTCTGCCAACTCTTCGTGGAGGCATAATTATCTGAATCACGTGCAAGCATGAATTACAAAGGAACTTTTTAGAGATGAACTCTAACGCATGATGATGAGTGTGAAAGAAATGAGAAATCTTCATAAATGTTGTAGCCTCCTAATTATAGATGTGGCGCGCTTCACACCGATAACTAGGACTCTACAGACACGGCTTCATAGACTCCCTAGGATTCTGGAACTCTGTGCTCTGATACTAAGTTTGTCACGCCCCGAGCCTACACCCTGGACGTGGCCGACACTCGAAGACCATTGTTGGCCCCCAAGCGAACCCATGGCCTGGCTTTCTTAACTCAGCGGAAACTTAACGCATAGAATAACTCCATGGAATGCAAGTTTATAAAACAACCAACTGATAAAATCTAGCCCAAAAGGCAACTCAAGTCTCAAAATAGAATATTTACATAAATACATAGATGAGAAAGTAAAAACTAACTGACTGACTGTCTATGAAGCCACTATGAAGCCTCTAAAATACTGAGAGGGATGTTGGGACAGACCCCACAACATCCTAATAAAACAAAACTAAGAGAACAAAATAACCGAGTCCTCTGAAATGCAAAGAGGCTCACCACTGACTCTGAAGTGCTCAACTGGATCAACGGCGTGCTGGATGCTAATCCTGGGTACCTGTGTCTGCATCATAATAAGATGCAGGCCAACTGGCATCAGTACATTGAATGTACGAGTATGCGAGATGGAAAGCTAAACCACCACTTAAGCTTGAAAAGAGTAAAAAGGAACTCTTACCTTGGTTATGTTCAACTCGTGAATAACTGAACTCAATATAAAGCAATAAGACACATGCAATATAAAGCTTGTAAAACTATTAAAACATGACGTCAAAATCATATTATAATATCATAAAAATACCATGTTTCCTCTCAAAGTCTACTTGTGCAATGCATGAACGAAGTCCCATACCCCCATCCATACTAAGCAGAACTCCTCGAGGAACCGTGCACTTTCTACTGCTGTGGGTGTTTTTCTAACCGACAACCACCACTATGAAACTAAGTGGTGATACAACGTTTTACCTCACATTGCCCAAGGACCATCATATACCTTGCCGTGATATAGGAAGCTAACTTTACCAAGTGGATCCACTAGCTTAACTTTACATGATCATCTAAAAAGTATGACCCGTTAAATCTCATGTTGGCTACATAGGTCTTATGGAAAGTTGAATTAATATGAACTCGTGTCCCCAATTCGATGCTCAAGACTACTCCCAAAAATATTTTATCTCA
>NW_006239522.1:187079-190790 GCF_000226075.1 Solanum tuberosum | reverse complement strand
TTAGAAACTTCTTTGGGAATACATAGTTCCCTAATAACTTTTGAGAAATGAACTCAACTCTATACTCTTTACTCAACTTGGAAACTCTTGACTCTTTACTCTTTACTCTTGACTTGAAACTTGAGCCTTAAAAATGAAGTTAAAGCATTCAATAAAGACTCTTGAACAACTTTAAAGACTTGCTTTGACTCACTTCTTTAACTTCTAGACTTAACTCTTAACTTCACTTGACTTGGAAACTAACTCTCTTAGAATTGGAATTAAGGATTCAAGGTGTTTGATCACATGTTATGAACGAGTTCTTGACGTTTAGAAGTACCTTGGAGCGTTGAAAACAACTATGAAACATAGGTACAATACCAAGAAACATGCATGAGAAGGTGTGCGCTCTGCAAGGCGCGTAGGACCACCCCTCGAAGCTCAGAAGGACTGCTGGGGCGCACTGCTAGGTACGGCGCCCCAAGGGAGAAAGCTCAGAAGCTCTTTTGGGGCACGCTAGCAGGCGCAACGCGCCACCCCTTTCCCAAGAAAACTCGACCTTTCTTCTTCATTTTTCCAACTCTAAACCTCCTTAAGCTCATTGGTTCCAGCCCCAAACACTTAGAATCATAAACCCCTCAACATACAATAGATTTCAACTCAAAACACAACCGGAAACAAGTCCCAAATCAACAAGAACTTCAACACAATCACAACCAACAACTTCAACAAACATAATCAATCTTTTCTCGAAATTAAACGAGTTTGGCGTGTGGGGGAAAGAACCAAACCAACACTATGAACTCACATACCTAGTTGGGATCACCCCCAACGATATCCACGACGATCTTTGACGAAACCTTGCTTGATCTTCTCTTTCTCCTCTTCTTCTCCTCTTCATTCTCAAACCCTTACTCTCACTTTTTAAAATGAGACAAACTGACCTAAAAAATCAGTCTAATACAACAATATAACCAAAAGACTTGGTTAGGGAAAAGACCAAAAGACCCTTAAAATTTTCGGACTAATTTCCCTGCCAGCTGCCCAACTTCCAAAGGGAATAACTTCCTCATACGAACTGGGAATCGGGCAAACTCGGCGGCGTTGGAAAGATCATTCCAAAGGCTTTCCAAACATAACTGGAACTACACCTAACTCATCCTGAGCTAAGAGTTATGACTGATCAAAGTTGAACAAAAACTCATTTTTTTCCCATACTTAACAAATTTCCAGATTTTTGAATTCTTTCCAAGAATGACTATATCCACTTCTAAGCCTCTTCATAGATATTTCAAATTGCCAGATGTTACAAAAGTGGGGTAGGAAAGTCTTTGATTGAGTCTATTACTTCTATCCATGTCTGAAAAACTTCTGGCAATCTTCCTTGAACTACTACGTAGAATCTGAATTTTTTATCTTCATTTTTGTCTATAAAGTAATGGCTTAATGAATTAACCACTGAAATGAAATGACTATTATCTCTAGGAATTTTGTTGTATGATATCCACAGGTTGTCTATCATGCATCTTTGAGGTTTATCTATCTTTGTTTCTGGTTTTACCCTGAAACTTAGATTAGATTGGGGGGGTAGAAAATTAGATTTTGTTTCCCAAGTGTAGTTTTTACATGCTCATAGTATTCAGTCTTGCTTCCTCTAATCTTGTCTGTGGTTGAAATAAAGTGTTTCTTAATAGAGTCTGCAAATATAAGTCTTTGTCTCTCTGTCCACTGTTACTTGAACTTGAACTGGATGCTTTGTCTTTGTTCTTGCCTGTACTCATTCTGAAAATCAATAATTAGTTTTCATAAGTCTGCTTAGTTGATCTGCTAAGGAATTATCTTTTCCTTTTATATGTTCTAAAGATATATTGCATATTGATGTGGCATCTAGAAAATTTAGCCATCTTTGTTTACTACTATTCTTTCCTTCTATTTTCTGGTGGAATTTTACAATAGCCTCGCAGTCAGTTCTTACCAAAAAAAATTTTTTATTAATAATATATAATTTAAAACTATTTAATCCATATATGACTGCTAGAATTTCCGCATCTATGCTACTCGTGTTTCCTTTCTCTTTGTACCTTCCACGATGATAGGCGCAAATTTTGTCATCTTTCTTGTCTACATATTTATTGTTTTTTGTTTTTAATACTGCTCCCCATCCTTCTAAGCTTCCGTCAGTTACCACTATTGGGTAGTCAGTTTCTAGTTGGAGGGCTAAATTTGGTATATTTTTAACCATTTGTTTAAGCTTTTGTACTAATTTTATGTCCTCCATATTGAATGTCTTCTGTCCATGAATTCCTGTCTTAGAATATAAAGGTCCAGCTATTTTTCCTAGGTCTTTTATAAAATTTCGCGCATAATTTAATATTCCTAGAAATTTTTGTAAATATTTAGTATTATCTAATTTATCAGGCATGTCGAGGACCTTTTTCGCTATATGGGGTTGTAATTTTATTTTTCCATTTCCAATTTCTACACCTAGGAATTTTATAAGATTTTTACATAACTCCATTTTCTTTTTGCTTATTATTGTGAGATCTTGCAAGTTGGTGACCAGGAAGAAGCCTAAAACTTGGAAATAGTCTTTTTGGAAAGAATTAAAAATCTGGAAAAAATTTGGTTAAGTATGGAAAATAATGAATTTTTGGCCAACTTTGAACAGTTATAACTCCTAGCTCAGGATAATCTAGGTGTAGTTCCAGTTATGTTTGCAAAGTTCGTGGATTGGTCTTTCCAACGCCATCGAGTTTGCTCGTTTCCGAGTTCGTTTGAGCGAGTTATGCCCTTTGAAAGTTGTAAGGGAATCCGTCCGGAAATTGTAAGGGTATTTTGGTCTTTTCCCTAGCCTTGTCTTTGGATATATATTAAGGTCTGATTTTTTATCAGTTTTTCCCTTTTTAAAAAGAGTAAGAGTTAGGGTTCTTGAGAGAAAAGGAGAGAAAGGAGAAGAAGAAGCAAACTTCGTAAAGATCGTCGTTGTTTTCTTCGGGGGTGATCCCTATTAAGGTATGTGAGTTTATAGTGTTGGGTTGGTTCTTTCCCCCACACGCCAAGCTAGTTTAATTTCGAGAAAAGATTGAATATGTTTGTTGAAGTTGTTGGTTGTAATTGTTGAAGTTGTAGTTGTGTTGTGTTGAACTTCTTGTTGGTTTGGTGTATGTTTCGGGTGGTGTTTCTGAGTTGAATCTATTGTATGTTGAGAGGTTTATGATTTTAAATGTTTGGGGCTGGAAACTTTGATGTGTAGAAGGTTTAGAGTTGGAGAAAACTAAGGAGAAAAGTCGGTTTTTGGGGAAAAAGGGTGGGACGTCGCGCCTGTCAGCGCGCCCCAAGAGGGGCTCTGAACTTTTCCCCTTGGGGCAGTGCGCCAGCAGGCCTCCTCTGAAGTTTCTGGTCTGGCGCTCCGCGCCTCTCAGAGCGCCAAGAGCGCCAAGTCTTCCCATTCCTTCCTAACTTTTTCATACATGTTCCTAGGTATTGTACCTATGTTGTATAGTTGTTTTTGACACTCCAAGGTATGTCTAAACATCAAGAACTCATCCATATCATGTGATCAAACACCTTGAATCCATAAATCCAATTCAAGGAGAGTTAGGATCCAAGTCAAGTGAAGTTAAGAGTTAAGCTTGGAAGTTAAGAAGCAAGTCAAGCAAGTTTTTAAAGTTATTCAAGAGTCCTTATTGAATGTTTTAACTTCATTTTAAGGCTAGAGTTTCAAGTCAAGTA